>NW_022589739.1:19018493-19128992 GCF_004348235.1 Phoca vitulina | reverse complement strand
CTCAGTTGGTTAAGCGTCCGACTCTTGATTTCGGCTCAGGTCATAATCTTAGGGTGGTGAGATGGAGCCCTGCATTGGGCTGCTTCTCTCTGTCTCCCCCACCTCTGCCCTTTCCCCCTCACACACATGCTCTCGAAAGAAAGAAAGAAAGAAAGAAAGGAAGGAAGGAAGGAAGGAAGGGAGGGAGGGAGGGAGGGAGGGAGGGAGGGAGGGAGGGAGGGAGGGAGGAAGGAAGGAAGGAAGGAAGGAAGGAAGGAAGGAAGGAAGAGCGAGCGCCTGGGTGGCTCAGTTGGTTAAGCGACTGCCTTTGGCTCAGGTCATGATCCTGGAGTCCCGGGATCGAGTACCGCATCGGGCTCCCTGCTCAACAAGGAGCCTGCTTCTCCCTCTGACCCTCCCCTCTCTCATGTACCCTCTTCTCATTCTCGCTCTCTCAAATAAATAAATAAATCTTTAAAAAAAAAAAGAAAGAGAGAGAAAGAAAGAGGAATAGAGAGAGAGAAAAAAAGAAAGAGGAATAGAGAGAGAAAGAAGAAAGAAAAAGAAAGAAAGAAAGAGAAAGAAAAGAAAGAAAAAGAAAGGAATAGAGAGAGAGAAAGAGAAGAAAGAAGGAAGGAAGGAACGGAGGAAGAAAGGAAGGAAGGAGGAAGGAACGAAGGAAGGAAGGAAGAAAATACACATGTGTGCCTAAACAGCATTGTTTTCTTACCCTCAAAATTATAATATATACATTACGCTTGCTTTTCTCATTTAGCAGTAACTTGTGAGAGTGCCCCAGGTCAAAATTTATAAAAAGATATAAAACTAACTCCTGTAATGTAATAACTGTACAATATTCTGTAGTATAAATGTACCACTATTTATTCACTATTCCCACATTAATGGGCATTCACATTGTTTCTAAGTTTCTTTTACTAATGTTTTGAATTGTTTGCTGCAAAAATTTCACTATAACTACACCCTTACATACCAATCTTTTTAAGTGTAGGATGGATTTCCAAATCTGGGGTCAAGTGGTATGTGTGATATTAATTTCAAAAGCTTATTGTCAGGTAACTTCCCAAACCATCCCTAAGGCATACTCCCCGCAGCAGCTTGAGACCCCCTGTTGCCCTACAGCCTTTGTGTAAATAGATACTGTTGCTGTCTACAGTGTTACTCCATCTAGATAGGGAAAAGTGGTATCACACTGGTGCTTCAATTTCGCTTTCCCTGGCTGCTAGTCAGGTGGGGCGTCTTTTCATATGCTCATTTGCTGATTTGATGTTCTTTTCCATGAATTGCCCAAACAAAATCTGTGGCCCATTTTTTTTAAATTAAGTTTCTTGACTCTCTCCTATCAATTTGTGAAAGCGCTTTATAGAGAGGCACATTAACCTGGGTCCCTGTAACCTCATTTCGTATGCATGGCAAGTGTTTTTCCAAAGTATCATTTGTTTCACTTTGGGATTTTGGCCTTTGTTTATGGTACCAAGCTTGGAGTGCACAAATTTTAAATCCTTATGTAGCCAAATATATTTGTCTTTTCCTTTCAGGCTTCTAAATTTCCTGTCTTGCTTAGGAAGGTTTACCTAACACCCAAGGTTATGCAAGTATTCTTTGTTTGTTTGTTTGTTTAAATCTTTAATTCACCTGGACATTATTGTCGTATACGGTGGGAGGTAGGAGATTCATGATAATATTGCTTGCTTGGGTTGAGCCCAAAGCTGCCTCGCTAAATTCTCACCCCTGGGTCTTGACTCTGCCCTTTATGTTGCACAGCCCAAGCTAAAACTATGGGGCCCCAACCCTGGGGTCCAGCTTTTTCCACTTTCTCCCACACAGCCTAAATCCCCAGCCTTTGACTGGGTTCAAAAGAATCCCACTTGGGAAGACTTATGACATTTTATTTTAATTATAATGCTGGTTTATTTTACTTTTTTTTTTCTATTTCCTCCTCTACATTGTGAGTCCCCTAATGGTGTGAGTTCCCCCTGAAGCTTCGCACACCCAAATAGTAAATACTTGTCGTGTTGAATTCCTATCTCTACACCTCAGATGTCAGCACCCTTCTCCCCCAGAGGTCACAACACCCTCCCCTGTGCTTTCGGGACCCAGAGCACATCTGAAGTGTTTTGTCCCATTTGTCTGGGGATGGGAACATGGGAAAGTGCCACTCAATTAAGCCCTTTTGGCTTTCCTTGGAACACTTGCCAAAATCATAATTGCATATTAATTTGGAACTCAAGTGGGTTTCCATAATTGCTGCCGGGGGATGGGGTGGAGAGTCCATGTGCCCCCTGTGTCTAAGAGAGGAAGGGATGCTGCTGAGTCACAAAGTGTCCAAGAAAGGGAGATAGAAGCCTCACAGAAAGCCTTCATTTCATCAGCCCCAAAGGCGAGCGGGCTATAATGGTGCCTTGTTTGCTCTTGGCTCATTTTCATGAGCTTGTGTGCCTATAGGCTCTAGAAAGTTGCTCAAGAAAACAAGAAAGAACACTACACACACAGGGCAGAAAAAGGAGCTCAAACTGCTACATCCTTTCCAGTCAGTCAACATTTAGCTGAGTGATTATTATGACTTTTGAGTTCTGAGTGCTACTAGTTGATTAACATTTTACCATCTGTAAAATGGGAATGGTAATTCCACCAACACAGGGGTGCCAATGAAATGAATCCTGTAAAGTGTTTCACACAGTATCTGACACTGAATGAGTGCTCCATAAAAATAGTAGCTTTCATCATCATCATCATCATCATCATCATCTTCAGCATCTTCAGCAGCATCATCATCTTCAGCATCATCATCATCATCATCATCTTTGTCATCATCATCTTCGTCATCATCATCTTCGTCATCATCATCATCATCATCACCATCATCTTCAGCAGCTGCAGCAGCGGCATATTTGCTGCTGGACACTGTGTGAGGCATTGAGGGTAAAGTGATAAATGACACAGAGTTCCTGCCTTCAAAAAAACAAATGTAAAAAGAGAGAAGAAAGACATTTGTTCTAAGTAGGAAACGGGTCTGAGATGTGAATTGTTAGCAAGACTGGGAGAAATGGGGAGGGGGGCAAGTTTAAGAGGATTGTATAGGGGGAGTGGAAATGGAGTATGAGATGAGAAATAGAGATGAAAATTTGGGAGTCCAAACAGGGAGACCCAGAAATGAAGGAAATATTTCAGCTCCATGCTCTCCTCCAACACCGACTGACCATCAAGGGTGGTTCTTTGTTGGTTGCTGGGGCCACAGAATATGAATCAGTCATGGTCCCTGCCTATAGGGGCCACATCTATGAGGCACCAGAACTTCGGTGAAGACAGCAGACCAAGCTGTACAATTTCTTCTTGCAATTCGGTCTTCTTAATACACAGCACAACCTGAGTTTGGGAGCTCGGGCGCAGCAGCCTGCTTCCGATTTCAGAAGGGCCTCTGAATCTCAAGTCCAAGCTGTGACAATTGGGGGTTTCCCGTCCTCTCTAAGTTCTCCCTCTCTCGGGCGTGCCTAGCTGCTCTCCAACAAGCAAAGTGCTTGGAGTCTCTGATCCCAAAAGTACCTTCCAGTCCTGCCCTCCCGGGAATTCTCTCTCCTTCTAGATGCATTTCACAAGAGGAGTAACCAGTAACAAGAAACTAACCATTTGTAAGATGCAACAGTGGTTTCTTTAATTTACTCGACACACATTTATTAGGTGCCCACCATTCTTCCAGAAGCAAGGTTGCTGCCATGAAGAGATCAGACAAGTGCCTGCTCCCATGAAGTATCCTGTTTAGTGAGACAGCAGATGGTCTGCAGCATTGTCCAGGAGAAGCCACTGAGTTTTAGGAAGAAAATAGAGTAGGCTAAGGGGGCATGGGAGGGAGCTACATGACATGAGGTGGCAGCCTGAAAAACAATATTTAAGCAGAGGAAGGAGAAAGGAAGGGAGAGAGGGAAGGAGTCAATAGGTTCACCATTTCTCTTGAGTTAGGATAAGCCTAAGCCCCAGTCTGTTCATCCGTGGCTTAGAGAATCCATGTAATGCGATCCTCGCCCATGGTGTTGCCTGCCAGTTCCTTAGTAGCCACCTCCATAACTTCATCGAACATGATCCAGAATGAATCATTTATTCCTGATAACAAGGTGCCAGATCCTAAGTTATGCTGTTCCTAAAAATCTCACCATGGTCCTTCCTCTTCCATGCCTATTAGTGTTTACAAACTCTTGCACTTAATAACCTCTTACTTGACCCTCATGAGAGCCCTGCAAGGGTAGGTCAGGTTATCTGGTCCAGTTCTTTTCTGTTACAGATTATGAAGAAGAAACCCACAGAGGGGAAGGAGGCCCATTGAGGCCCAAGGACCTGCAAGCAAATGGTAGGCAGTGGGACCCAGACCTCATGGTCCCCAGGACAATGCTGTTCTCACCACCACTCAACTTCTTGGTCGGCATCCAAAGATGATGGGAAATGTTTGGCTTTCTCTTTGATAGCCAGCAAAGAGTACTCAGAAAGCTAAGGAAAACTGTCCACATTAAACACCTAGGCCCATGTCTCGACGTTCTTTGCTGTTTTTCCAACCCACCGCTCTCTCCAGCTATCCCGTAGTCATGATATGACAGAGGGTGGACCAACCTGGGTCTGAATCCTGGCTCTGCTCATTTGGTAGCTATTCTACCCCCTTAGGCCTTATTTCATAACCTGTAAAATGAGATCACAATAGAACCTGTCTGCACTGGCCAGCACAGGTCAAGGCTTTGCTGCAGGAACAAATAGCCCCCCAAACCTCAGTGGCTTATGACACAACGTATTACTTGCTTATGCTAAGTCTGATGTGGGGAGGGTAGTGTTCCTCTATCTTGTGGCTACCCTTCTGGAACAGATGACCTCTGAGGTTGCTGTGGCAGGGAAGAAAAAAATCGGAGGGCTTAACAGGGGCTCTTACAGCCAAAACTGGAAGAGGTATAACGTTGACCCATGAACTCTTGGCTAGAACTTAGTGGGCCCCAAAGTTGCTGCAAGTTGGAATGGAAAACGCCTTCCTTGTGTCCAGGAAGAGCAACGGTGTGATGGACACATAGCAACGTCTTCCTTATGCTAATTCACAGAGTAAATGTGACGATTATATAAGGCGAGGCAGAGGGCTTGGCATGTTTCCTCTCTGGCCCGTGTGCCCTAATGGGCTGCAGACAGCCAGCTGGTGGCTAGATCTTGGGTGAGCAAAGGCATCCAGGGAAACAGCAGAATCAACAGGCAAACTCGCTAATTCCTGCATTGCCTTCTCAGTGCCTGATGAGCAAAAGGAAAAGCCAACATCTCCTTTCAGGCAGACTGGCCCCCAGCTGCCCTCAGGCCACTCGGTGAGGACCATCCTGACACTCAAAAATGGTAAAGTTAATAAGGAGGTGACTCCTGCTGCCATTGGCATAGTGAGTTATTAGTCAGGGGACACTTTCAATTCCATTTCATTTAACCTCACGATGCCCACCGGGAGTTATTTTCAGATTTATTTTGCAGATGAGAAAACTGAGGCATAGAAAGGACTCATCAAGCCACACAGCTGGGAAGTTACAGCCTTCCTAGGATGAGACCTCTGCATTACCAAATGGCTAAATCCGAAGTATTTACATGCTCATGGAGCCAGTCCACAAATACCAATTGTGTGCATATCATGTGCCAAATGCTAGCGGTATAGAGTCAAAGTGAGACCAGGACCCTACCCCCAAGAGACACAGAGTCTGTATTATATTTTACAAGGAACCTTCAGGAGACAGCGGCCTGATCCAGAAGTAGGAGATTCTGGAAGCAGATAGCAGGCACCATGGGAAGTTGGCAGATTGGGCCATTGGAGAGGCATGAGTTCTGTTCTCACTATTCACTGTGTGACTTGGACAAGTCGCTTCCTTTCCTGGTTCTCATTCCTTCTCTTATCCTGGAGCCAAAGTGCCTGTGTTCACATCCATGCAGCCTGCCTCTGTTTCCCCATCTGTAAATGAGGGTACTCTTAGCACCTAACTTACAGAATTATGGCAGAGATTAAATGAGTTACTAACTCAATTATTATTGAATAAATGAGTCATTAAGTCATTGCTATTAGTTGAGTTATTGCATGTAAAGTATTTTTAGGACAGTCCCTGGCACCCAGTGATCATTCGATTAATGTTAGCTCTTGTTAATAATATTATCATTATTTTGAACATGGTGATTGGGCTGGATAATCTCGGAGCTCCCTACAGAAATGCAGTTAGCCAGCTACAGCTGAATCGGAAGTGACTTTGAAAGGCACTGAGTTTTGCTCATTGCTCCTGAGCCAATGCCTGGTTTAAGGATAGTCTAAATGGTGCTTTAGGGCCCCCTGTCCCCCATTCCCACTCACAAGACTCGCACCCCAACTTTCTGATATTCTTGAGGCTGTGCCTTCCAGCTTTTATGCCCAAACCACGTGTTGAGTCAGGCACCTTAGGATGCTTTTGGTAATTCTTTATCAAATGAATTCATGAATGAACAAACCAAGGGGACTGAAGAAGACTCCGTGCCCTGATAAGCTGAACATTTAAGGAAGGATTTCAGTGACATCTATTTTCTCTGTCCTGGTAACATGCTAATGAGCTGGAGAGCTCTTACTAAATTGCGATTTCCCAAAATGAGTTAATTAATAAACTGATTTTGGGATGATTAACAGGGGGGCACAGTTAACATGATTTTAATGGGAAAGCGTCAGTGAAGCACAAACTCATTAGCGCAAAACTATTTCCTGCCCCAGCAGGCTTGTCACATACTACTCTTTATGGAGGAAGCAGGAAAAGCCACAGTGATGGGGACTGGGCTCCGGAATAGCCAGGAGTCCCTGAGGGCAGCACACACACCTGACGGGGTATCCTCCGTAGTAGGTCCTGACGGCACCTTTTGTAAGTGGGCTCTGCTGACGTCTCGCTGGTCTCAGTGAGTCGTTGATTGCTAATAAGCATGCTTGACACCTGAAGTTCCCGGGTGCTATTATTAGAGGACAGCAATAGATAGTGTGTATGGTCTAGCTCTGGCTGGCCCCCCAACATCAAAAAATAACAATTGTGATAAGTACTATTGTAATAATCTTTACAAAGCACTATTCTTATATGTAAAAGGGAATTGTAATATTATTTCAATTTTGAAGGGTTATCATGAGAATAATTAAATATAATTAATATATATAATAATATATAATTAATATAATAATTAAAAGCTGCCTTTCCGAGTGTCTGCTCTGTGCCAGCCACTACATTAGGTGCCTTCCCTGAGGATGACCTAGTCAACCCCACTTCCAGATGAGGAAACTGAGGCTCAGAAGAAGTAAAGAGAATTCACATATATAAAAAGAGTTCCAGAAGCCAAATTTACATATATTGTGTTACTACAATCTTAGGAGTGGCCTTAAGAGATGGATCAAAAAGGCATTAATGTCCCCGTTTTCCTGGTGAAGACACAGAGGTTTAAGGAGGTGGTGACTTGCAGATAATGCAAGTGGACATTTTGGATGGGCTTCAGCAAACAAATCCCGCATTCTTGTTGTGACATTCTACTTCTTGGTATACACAATGTACAGATAAAATGCGCAAAGCAAAATGGTGCTAACATCCCTGATTCCAGGGGATGAGACCATGGTAACTAGAGAGTAATAGAAGCGTCTGTGCCAGAAATGGGGTATAATGGGACAGGAGACCCAGTTTCATAATTTTGAAATATTCCTTGAACCATGGAGATCCCTAGGCAGCAGATTTCTGAGATGATGTGGATTTGTTAATGATATGCAATGAGGGATAGCCAACTTGGACGCCTGAAATCTGGTTGGTGTAACAGAGGGAGAAGCAATCAGTGGAGGGGGGGATGCAGCCAGGGCTGGGGGAGAAGAATCCTAAGACCTCTTAGCAGACCACCAGCTTGTCCTTAAAGAAGGTCTATGTTAAATCTAGAATGCTAAAACAGGAATGGACCTTAGAGACACACTAGAACAAATTCCCTAATGAATATCTCTTTTAAAGACGAGAAAACAGACATCTGGAAAGGTAGATTACTGCATCCCTGGCTCTACCAGGAGTTGATGGCTGAGCCCGCATCAGAATCCAGTTATCCTGGCACCCAATCCAGCCTCAGCATTATTAGAGCCTTTCAACAAAAGAGTATGAGAAACAGAAGAGAATAACTCTTGTTTAGCGCTCACTGTGTGCCAAGCATGCACTGCCAGGTCCTTTGAATAGGTTATTAAATCTCTCAATCCTGAGAGGTGGATGGTATCTTCCCTGTTTTGCAATTAAGGACATTCAAGCTTAATGAAGTAACTTGCCTAAACTAGTCAGTGGCAGAGCAGGAATTCAAATCTTGATCTGCCTGATTCTAAAACCCATGTCTTTTCCACAATACCGCAAGCCATCAAACACATCACTGTGTACTGAATGCCCACCTCCTTCTGCACCGTCAGAGACTGACTTCCCAGTTCCGGAGAGAGACTGAGATGCAGGCTCTTTTTCCTCTAAGTGAAGGGCTTTATACAGAGGACACAGGGTTAAAACCCTTCTTGTCCTCCCCAGACTCCAAGAGAAGACAAGGATCCCTGGCTAAAAAAAGACGGTCTAGATCTTGCTTTTCACCCCTTGAGACACATACTGCTCACTCTTCGAGTAGAGAAGGGGGCTGGAAGATGTCCGTGCAGTGGTCCCCACCAAGGACTCTGAGCAACAGCCCGAGCTCAGATCTGGTGCATGTCTTAGAGCTCAAGCTGCCGTAAAAAAGGTAGCACCCTGTTCATTCATGGGTGATCTGGGTGTGGTTCTGATCTTTGTAAAAGTATCCAGCCATCAGGGCTCAATGGTCCAGACACAAATAAGCCACCAGCCCCATGGGAACATGGAGCTAAAGTCAATTTCTCACTCACATTTCACAATGTATTTTGCCTAAATAGAAATGACTACAATGTAATCGGTAGCATCAGATCTTAGGTCTAGAGGCTCCAGCTGAGCTAGGAAACAACTGGTGACCCGGGAGAGAAAGCATCATGGCCAAGTGTTTTGTGTTTGGGTGTGGGAGAAGTAGGTAGCAAAAGGGGTTTATCTGTGCATCCAGGGGAATGAAGACATAGCCCCAGGCTGAATGCGGGAAGGGCACAGTGCTAAATTGGTTGAGATCACTGTGCTCAAAGTGACTTAGGGGAGATACGACATAGACAGATGCTGCTAATTCAAGGGGGAAAGCAACACGAATCATAAAAGGTATAGATGGTGTGTTACAGGTGTGGAAGATGACAATCAGTAATATATTACTGTTAAGTTTGGTCGTGGTAGTAGTAATAGTGGGAAATATAAGTTACCTTTTGTTAAGCATTTATCACAGACCAAGCTACATGCTAAAAGCTTTATATGCTCCTTTACACGCTTAGGCGACTACTAATATTCACCCCAACTTACAGAGGAGGAAACTGAGGTCCACAGTGGTTGAGTAATTTCCTGAAGTTTCCAGATCCAAAATATGAACTCAACATAGCCTCCTGAGCCTTCACATTTAGTCATTCTATTAAACACTTGTGGGGCCCAAGAGTTACCTGTTGGTCACTTGCCCCTTAGCATCAGTATGAAACTGGCTCAAAATCCCACTCTAAATCCTGTAAGAAGTCCAACACTTTCATGAAGAATGTTGCAAAGTCCATTGTCTCTAGTCCTACCTTTAGTCCCTAGAGAAGTTCTACTCAAGAGCTACCCCGCACCTGAACCGTCACCTGCCTGTGGAAATGTTTGTCTCTGGGTCTCCTGCCAAGCAGCAAACCTACTTCCAGAACTGTCCTGGGCCCAGAATGGCATGGGAGATGCACCTGGCATAATAAAAGCTCCTTTGAATTCCCTAGAATTCTGTGATTCAATGAAGTCATTGTAGAACTACTCCCGTGAAAATTTTGGTATTCCATCCAGGAAAAGGACAACCAAGTATATAAATAGAATCAAAAACCAGCAGTTAGAGTCTTCCTTCAGTGATTGGGAGACTGGACCAGAGCTGTACTTGCATTTTTTTCACCAAATCTCTGCAACAACAGAATCTGAAAGTCTCCCTCTAGAGATCTGGAGGCTTAGCTCAAGGCAACTCTTGCAAGCTTAGGATTTCATTGAAGACTCCTTTATTAATCTTAAATGTCATGCAAATTTTGATATCTGCTTCATAAAGCATGTCTTTTAGTAGAAAAATAATACTTTAATTACGTATCACTTATCAAGTTTTTTTCCCCCAATCAGTGATTTGGAAGTAAGGGAGGCATACACCAGGAAGTGTACTTGCAGCTTTACAAGTGCTGTTTGTATAATTCTCACAAGAACCCTAGGAGAGAGTTATTACTATTGCTTATGTGTTGGCTGAGGGGACTAAGATGTGCAGCGGTTAAAATGCTCAGCCATTGCCACACAGCTACTGAAAGGGGAAGTATTCTAAGGCCAGCATGTCTGACCGCAAAGTATGAGCTCCCAAACAGCGTGGCTCCTCTGTTGACTTTCTATGGTTTGCTGAGTATCCATCTATTTACATGCCCTTATGGAAAGAAATGTCTCCATCCAATTTAATCTAGTTTGAGGATTGCATTTAACTTGGGAAAATGATAGTGTGACAGCTCAGCCTGCCGTCAGAGCCCAGAGGCCCCCAGAATCTAAAAGATGATTCCATCAGGTAGAAGGAGGCCTCCCAAATCAGCTCCCAAAGAAGCTCTATCAGGCACTCCCTGATAACATCGCCTATGTAAACTTCCTCCCCAATTTCCCGAGGCATCGCTGGGGCAATTAGCCCGGCCTGTGGTGGGGTGGAATGCACCTGATAAAATAAAAAATCTTTGTGCAAAAACACCCCAAATCAGATAATATGGACCTCAGCAAGTTGTCTGGAATCCAAGTATGAAAAGAGCTCAAGCAATTTGGCTACAACTTGCAAAACGAAACAAATCCTGTGTATGAAGATAGATCTCCCTCTTCCCAAGCCTGATCCCACTTCTTTCTAGAGATTTGAGGATCACCTTTCAAACACATGGGGAATTTTCCAAACTGAAGGAGAATACAGTTTCAGAGAAGCAGACACAGTGTTCACCTTGGGGTTGAAGTTGATGATAGTATGTCGGGGAATCGATGGTGAATTCCAGTCCCTGAGCCCGCTACTCCCTGCCCCTCACCATTCACCCTGAGAGGGAAAACATTAGCATCAGAGAGATCTGGACTCAAAATTCAGCCCTGCCACTTTCAGCTATGTGATCTGAACAAGTTGTGAAGCTTGATCCCCATTTTTCTCCTCTCTTCCCTGGCAAGTCAAGAGAGCGAACAAAATGTGAGAGCAGCTATAAAGCTCCTGCACATAGTACGGGGCCAACAACCTCGAGGGGACTTCCTCCTCTAGCTCTACACCCTCTATTTTCATGCCTCCAAAACTCTGGACAGGCTGTACATTTTGCCTCAAATACCTTTCCTCATTTTCCACCTAGAAAAATCTCCCTGATCTTCCATGGCCCATCTTAGAAGTCACCCATTCAAGGAAGCCTGCTAGGTTCTACCTCGCACCTGCAGTCATATGAATCCCAGCTTCTCCTTCCATGCTCGAGAGCCATTAGTCCCTACTTGGAGCAGGGGATGATTTAGGGAAGCATGCATGCACCAGGCCCAGCAGGCGTCTCTGCTCCTCCTGAGGCACGTGGCCTGGAGTGACAGAGCAATTGCATGCTGCAGTGACTGACAGGGGAGATGATGGCTGGTGCCGCAACCAAGACTTGCAAGCTCAGTCCCTGTGCCCTGTGGCTGGGTACCTACTATGGGCAGTCCCTTTGGAAGATGCAAAGATGAATCAGTGAAAGACTCAGCTCCAAAAAAATCCATTGCCTAAGAGAAGAAAGCATAGGGACAGAGAGACTATAAAATTCAGATAGAAAGCCAACCAAGTCGTTAGAGTGACTCAAAGTGCCGCTGTGGAAGTCGAGAAGAGAAGTGAAGTAAACATGCGTAGGGCTTCCCGTGTGTGCCAGGCACTGTGCAGAGTGCCTTACAAGGTCATCGCCCCGCCGACCTGAGAGGAAAATGTTATCAGTCCCTATATGAGCCATGATAAATCTGAGACTGAAAATGGGTTCGGCAACATGGCCGAAGTTATCAGGCCAGGAGGGAGTGGAATTAAGATGTGAGCCCATGCTGCTCCATGCTGCCCCCCTTCACTCCACAAACTCCGACTTGCATGTCGTCAGGATAACCTGGGAACAATCGCTGCAAATCTAAATGACACTGTTTCCTTTACATTTGAAAGGACAGCAATCCTTTCATCCCCGCACTCCGGCGGCAGCGCATGTAACAGCCTGTTATTAGTATGCCGATACCCTGCATTAGGGCCTCCAGGTCAATACTGGTTCATTTTGTCATGATAAATGAATGCTTAAGTCAATGTGGCCAAAACTCCCATCGCCTGGTTCTCAGTGCCTATATTAAGGCAGAGCTGATCACTTTCTCTGGGGCTGAACACCACCCCCGCCCCATGTACATAAATGTTACAGAGCTAATCACCTTCCACTTCCAAAGAACCAGGCATTTGGAGCTCCCCCTTGCAACAGTTCTTCAGTGCTTTATCTTCTTGACAGCCAGCCCATCTATCCCAGGGCCCCTTTCATAATTTGTGTTGATTTGCATTTATCCACAGCAGAGCCCATTTGTAGACCATCACTAGGGTTCTTGGTCAGTTTTAATGACCAAGAAAACTGTCATTTGGAGTTGACACGACTTCGAAGCATCCATGTGAAACTCAAGGGTGTTCATCCCACTCACCTTGATGGCCCCAAGATCAGCCCAACATCAGTGGCTTTAAATAATTTGACCACAAAGGCAATTGGAACTTGTCTCTCACTAAGCAAGTCTGAGCCACATGATCCACGGTACCATCTCCAGGGCGGCCTTACGGAGATTAAAAGCATGGGTTACCAGTTGGCAGGCTGAGGCCTCATCTGGCTCACAGAGGGGATGTATTTGAGCAACATGGTATCTTAATTAGAACTAGTTGGCAACTTGAAAAAGTGTGTGAGCTATCACACACAAATCAGATTTTTCAGCTTTCTGTGGAACCTGAATATCTATCTGGCAGAGCCGAAGCCACCTGCCCTCTTCATGATTGTCAGCTGAGGTGTTTGGTGGCTTCCCTTTCAGAGACAGGTCTCCCTGCTTCAGATCGTCTTTCACCCACACGCTTTCCCGCTTATGTCATCTTCCCAGTGCCTCTTGGCATTTGAGTGTGGGGCCTCTAAATATAACCGACTGATGTTCACGTCTTGATTCCCCTGGCAACCAGCTGTATGGGTTTGGGCAAGACAATTACGCTTTGAGCTTTTGTTTGTTATTCATAAAAATAAAGAAGTGATTCTATTCATTCTTTTGTAATCCGGGCTAGACACTCTGCTAGGTGTACTAAGGATACAAAAACAAATTAGAGATAGTACTTACCCCCCAGGCTTATTATTTAGGATAACAAGCAAAAAATGAATTTCAAGATCACGTGTCCATGTGCAGAAATGTGCAGGGGGCTAGGGGCCTACAGAGGAATGCCCCATTCCGAAGATAAGGGAGACCAGGAAGTCTGCGCAAGAGGGTTGCCTAGCAAGGACCCCAGGGAGTGGAGAATGTGTGCAAGGCATATTCAGGGAACAAGCCAAGGTCTGCTCCTGACTTAGGAGAACAAGAGACAGAGAGATGTGAAAAACCTCAAGCGCCTTAGTGTAAAGACCTTAGACTTTGGGCCATGCGCACTGGGAAGCCGCTGGAGATTGGGAGGAAAATGACCAAAGAGTATATTAGTAAGGTCACTAGGAAATAAACTGGACACATGGGCTCTTCCTGCTTCCATGACACTCCCGGGCTTGGTCCAAGACAGTAGTGAGTGAAGAGTTACAGTTCGCTGTCAGGATGGAAACTACCAGGTAGCTGATATCCCCCAGTCTGTCAGATCTGATGGAAACCGTAGGCTAGAGGCCAGCAGGAAGGGCATGTGGGCGTGGGAAAAGATCTTCAAGGGTAGAGATGCATTTGGATGATAAGACACTTCAGAGAATCCAGGCTGCTATAAGGGTTTAATTGTCTCTTGTGTGCCAGGTGGTCAAAACCACGACAAACCCTGAAATGGCAGCTGCCGTTTACCCCAAAGAAGACCACACGTGGCATTCCTAGCATCAACCTTGACTTCTTGTGTTCCTCTTAGAGTTGTGTGTATTACAGTTTTATACCAGAAAGAAAAAACAACAATAACAATGGGGCTTACATTACCAACATGAGGGGGCAGACACTTAACAAGTAAGCACATCGATAAGAAAACAAGTCAAGCCAATGAAGCAAGATTTGAAGAAAATGAAATAGGATAATGCAATAGAGAATGGCTGAGGGAGATACTTGAGAGGGTGCTAAAGGAGAGGCTTGCTCAGGGAGGGGCATATGAGTTAGAACCTGAGAGCCGAGGCAAAATCAGCTTTGGAAAGACCTGAGGAAGACCAGTGCAGATCCCAGAGTTGGTCAGGACCTGGTCCAAGAGCATTGAGAGGAAACTGAGTCCCGAACAGTGGAGCTGCTGTTTTGCTATGAATTTCAGCAAGATAGGATGCAGAATGCCATTGGGGAGGCAGTCGTAGCCATGTACCCAAGAAATGAAGAGAAAAAGAGACCCTCTACACTGAATTGCCAAGCTTTAATGAAAATGTCTATGCTCTATCGGAATTAGGAAGGAATGCCAAGACAAAAAGGAACATTTTTGGTGTAAATCCTTCTCCCCATCTTCCTATCTCTCCATTCTACATCATGTTCATATCATCACCAACCAGATTTGAAGCAGATGGAGATCCTGGCAAAGCTCAGGTCACATTTTAGAATGAGGACATGTCTGCCCCCATTTAACTGATTAAGGATAAAACAGGAAAGAACCAGAATAGGAATAGGAAATTAGTTCATGGCTATCAGATAAACAACTCTCATGCATCACCTTCACCTCCCTTGCACATGGCAGACATTCTTAATGGATCATGACTCTCTTTCCTGCTGAGACCAAATGTGACTGCAGAAACTATCCCAACTCATGGTTCCAAGCAGCCACAATAAATCGACCAAATTTGGAACAAGAGCTAAAATCTATTTGTCAACCCACAACTTTAACCATTCACTGAAATAAAACAAGACATTGATGCAGGTAGGTGGAAATGGAAAAGCTGTTGTATCAAGTAATGAATGCAGAAATCTCGTTCCCCCCATCCTACCCACCCACCCACCCACTCCCCACATACACCCAAAGCTTTCATCACTCATTTATTTATTACCTTGGATAAAATATGGTCCCATGTCAAAGTCTATGTATGGTAGTTACCATTATGACACCTCTAGAGAGGAGTTGTCACTAAGTCCCTTTGGGTCCCTGTGTCCTTGAGTCTTACCGTCTCAACTGCTGGTGAAGGGGACATAAGCTGCCAGTCAAAACCCTGTAAACAGAGTCTAATTATGAGGAATTCAGGCTCTGAAGCCACATGCCCAGGTTTGTATTGGCTCTGCCATTTCATAGTTGTGTGACTGTGTTATTCAGCCTCACTGGGCCTCAGTTTTCTCATCTGTAAAATGGATATAACAAGGATGCCTGTGTCATAGGGCTGCTGAGAGGATAAAATCAGTTCATGCAAGTAAAATGTTTAAAACCATGCCCACTCCACAGTGAAGGCTTAATAAATGTAAAAGTATATAGACACAGTGAGACAAAGCAGAATTCAGAGGCAGCTGAGACTCAGAAAACCAGGCAGGAGGTTTGTCGTCAAGCAGTGAGGAGCTCTGGCATCTGAGAGGACAACCAGGAAGAGCAAAGCAGGGCCCAGCCCCAGGAGGGACCGGGTTACCCTGGACGCAGAGTGGACGTGGGCTCCAGGGCCAGGCAGAGCTTCTCAGCTGAGTGACCCTGAGCAAGTCACGTGCCCTCCAGGAGGCTCGGGTTCCTCATTTGTGACCTAGGTATAGATACTAACGTCTGGCTCACAGCTTCGGTATGAAGCTCAAGCAGGAGCTTTGTGCCCGACTCAGAGGGTGTGCTCAGGAACTCTGAGATGCTGCTCAACTGTGAAGGGTCTCAGGGCCCGGGAGGAAGGGGAGGATGGGGAGGGGAGGAGGTGAGAAGGAGATGGGGAGAAGTGCATAGTGCCTTGAAGGGGACTCCAGGTGGAGACTGGGAGTCAGCTGCTGGCAGAAGCCCCATCATCAGAATACGGCAGAGTCAGAGCCAGGCCCTGAGCCAGGGCCATATGCTGCGAGTCGCATGGCTTCAAGCTGGATCCTTAACATCTAATTTCCAAGGGCACAGAGGGTCTTAGAGCGGTGAAAGGGACCACATGTGGAGGCTACGCTGCAGGTGCTCAGCCACAAGAAAGCCAAATCTCCTAGATTCTTTAGAGCTCTAGTTTTCCACCTGTTTTCTCAGGAGCTGAGAGGAAGGTCAGGAGAATAGGGCCCTGCACGTTAGCCAGAGTCGCTTCAGTTTTCCTTGTTTTATATGGAGTTCTGTAAAGGTAAAGTCAGCTGCTTTTTATAAAGGGTTTTAAAACCCTTAATTGGAAGCACAGAAAATTTGACTTTTAGCAGCATAGCAGCTTAGAATTAAAAATCCATCTTAGGAAGCATGTAGTCTATCTTCTCAAAGCAGGGAAATATTCCCTGCCACCTGCTAGGGCATCATCTAGCTCCTTCTTGGGTATGTTTGTTGACAGGACATCACTAGCTGGTAATGCCAGTGTGGAGCTCCTCTGATTATTAGAAAATTCACTCTGTCATCTCGAGATGAAATCAGACTTCCTCTGGCTTCTATCCATTGCTCTTGTTCTGCCCTCGGGAAATTGACTCCCATTGGCCCCCATAGCATGCTATCCATCACCTTTTCTAAAGAACCTGCTTGCTCACATCACATTCCTCCTGAAAGTACTTCTGTTGCTCCAGTATGAGCTTACTGAGTGTGGGAACCATGCTGTATCCACCTCTATATCCCCGTTGCCTGGTAGAAGGGAAAAGCTCAATACATTCTTCGTGAGTGTGTGGATAAAAGGATGGCTTGATGCGTGCATGCATACATACTCAGGCCCTAACAGAACATTAGTTCAGTATCATCATTTTATTAAAGAGCCATCTAAGGCCTGGAGAAATTATATGAATTATACAAGGAAGCTTAGTGGCAGAGCAGAATCAACAGCTAAGTTTTCCGATGCTTGTATGTTACGATCTCAGAACCTGAGAAACGACACTGGGAATCGTGATCTGCAAAGGCACCTGGAAAGTATGGCTTGTAAGCCAGAGGGCCTTGTAATCCAGAGCAGAGCAGGGGAAGGGTGGAGAATGATTGCGAAGGCACACAGGCAAATGACCGCATGGACACAGGAGCCGACTGTCAATTTTACAGTTCCTTAGTCAACCCCACACACCCTGATTGAGCACACTGTGAGTGAGGCTCTCTGCCAGGGCCTCAGGAGGAATCCAAGATGACCAAGTCTCCTGAAGGAATTTGCATTCATAAGTTGGTACAGAACCGAAGGCGCTCTATGCTTTGTGCTATTTCACAAGTGTCAGCAAAGTGCTATGAGAAAGCAGAGGAGGAAGTGATTCATTCCACCTGGGAATATCTAAGGAGGTTCCATGGAAAAGTAGACTTTTTTCCTTTAATATGATAAATTTGACATGTTACATTTGGTTAATTTAAAATGCACTGTATGTTACTTTGATACATTTGATGTATTATAGTATGATTGCCATTGAAGTGATATTTATCACATTGCATCATTGTAGCACAGTGTGATTGCCTATGTTCATTATACTGGGCATTAGATCTCTATGGCTTATTTACTACCCGTTACGAATTTGTACCCTTAAACACCATCGGCCTTAGCCTCCCATTCCCCATCCCCTGGTAACCACCATGTTACTCTCTGCTTTTTTTTTTTTTTTTTTTTTTTTTTTTACAGATCTGACTTTTGTAGATGCCACATAAAAGTGATATCATTCAGTACTTCTCTTTCTCTGACTTACCTCGTTTGGCATAATGTGCTCAAGGTCCATCTATGTTGTCACAACTGGCAGGGTATCCTTCTTACTCATGGCTGAGTAATATTGTACTGTGCATATATACCACATCTTGTTTTTTTATCTGTTCACCCACTGATGGGCATTTGGGTTGGCTCCATATCTTGACTGTTGTGAATAATGCTGTGATAAACATGGATATCTCATTGAACTCCTGTTTTCATTTCCTTTGGGTGTATATCCACGAGTGGAACTGCTGGATCGCATGGTAGGTTTATTGAAAAAGCAGTTATCTAAGTTAAGTTACAAGTGGTGAAAAGATTATGGGAGTAGAGGCAAAAAGTCCTGAAAAGAAGAAGAGGCGTGTGGCAAAGCTGGAGTTGTAGGGGACAAGTAAAGGGTATTATAGAGAGTCTAGGGCCTCACAGAAGAGCCTTGAAGCCCAGCTCAGGACTTTGGCTCTTTTCTATGCCAGGAAGAGATACTAAAGGGTTTCAGGTGGAGAAACGATGTGGTGAGACCCATGTTTTAGCAATATTGTGCGCACCCTGCCCTGCCATACGCCAGACATGCCAGGGCTGCACAGACCCCTCCTCGGTCTGCATGAAGAAGGCCAAGGCTGCCAGTGCTCAGCCACCTGGGGCAGCCTGGACAGTGTCCTGTAGCCACTGAACTGAGCAGATGGACACACAGGGATTGAGGTAACACAGGTAGCAGAGACCTTGATCCATCCTCTTTCTAAGTTGATAATGGAGGCTCTGACTCTAGTTGCTGGAAAATTTTCACTATGGGCTCCACATGTACCGTGGGACCAAACTTCCAGAACCTTAAAGTTCCAGACAGTAATGATTTAGATCTATCTCCCACCAGACATAGGCTTCTCTAAGCAGAGGCATAGTAAAACAGTGGCGGAACCAACAGTCCCAGTCCCTCTACTTTCTAGCTTGTACGATCCTTGTGCAAACCCCTAGGATTAGCTAAACTCAATCCCTTTATCTCCAAGACAGGAATTATAATGCCTATCTCAAGAGGATTATTGTAAGGATTAAATATAAAACTCCTAGTCCAATGCCAGCCCAAAGCAAGCAGTCAGTAGATCAGAAATCTTTTCCCTTCTTGTCCTCCAGAAGCAAGACTCACTCAACTTTGCTTCTCCAATGTCTAGCATACGGTAAGGGCTTAATAAATGATTGGTTCAGAAATGGGTAAAGCTTGACATCATGTTTGTGACCTTTGCACCAACTACTTAAAGCCTCTTGATTCACCTTTCTCCTCCCTTGCCTCTCGAGGTGCATCTTTCCTTTTTGGAACATGAGATGCAATTTGGGTAACTCATCTGTGACTCACCATGCAGAATGAATAGAATACTGTTCTGTTGCCACCTGTTTTGAGTGGTGCAGCTGCAAGGTATGGTGGCGGTGCAGAGTTAAACAAGAAGCCACAGAGGGCCCTCTTCATGGAGCTCTATGTTTTCTCACATTTAATTAATATAGAAGTCAGAGAGCTCTGGAGCCATTTGTCATCGCTGCGTCAAGTGGTCTGGAAAGTTTCACTGGAGCTGATACAGCCTGGGGAAAATGAGTCATAGAAGGTCTGAATTAAGAGCTAGAGGAAATGTTAGAGAGTGTCATCATGACAGTGACTTGTATAGCACGTAAAAGGTCACAAGTCACTTACTCACAGGCACGTGATGTATATATTTTACCCCCTCGTATGCCAAAAAGAAATAGTTAAGGAGGGTATATACACACATGGTGACATTTATTACAGAATTACATTATACAAGACACTGTGATAAGTCATGTATATATAGCATCTCATTTACGCCTTGAAATAGCCATAAGTGAGGTAAGTACTACTTAGTACTTACATATAAGCAATTCTGCTCGTGGATCTGCAATGCCCAAAGGAAGACCTGGGTCGTGTTAGCCCACTGGCAAAGAGTGTGGGCTCTGGAATCAGAAGCCCCAGGCTCGCTGCCCTGCTCTGCCAGTTCCTTGCCCTTCGACACTGAGTAATCACCTGAGTGTCTCAGAGCCTCCAGTCTGTCAGATGCAAAATGGGGAAAACGGTATCCCTTCCTCGTCAGATCAGGAAGACTCACTGGGATAACCCAAATAAAAGTTGAGAATAATGCCTGGCATGTGACACACGTCCACCGAATCCGAACTAGTATCACCAAGTGATTGACCCAAGACCTCACAGGTAGTAACGGGTGAGAACCGAACCCCAGCCATACTGACCATGAAGCTGTGCTCTCCCTGCTAGGTTATTGCTTTTTCTTTTTCTCCCCACAGCCTTGTGCTGTCCTCATTCTACCAGTTAGAAACTTGAGACGCAGGGAGGTTTCAGAGCCCACTCAGGGCCACAGAATTGGTCCATGACAGGGCCCACGGAAGACCGAAGACTTTTGATCCCAAAGTAGAATTGCTTTGCTTTTTGTGATACCATCCCTGCCTTCCCAATCTTCAGGCAACTCTCCATTGTATCTTCAGAAATATCAAGGTCCGGGAAGGTTAAGCAACTTGCCTGGTGATACTCAATTATGAAGTGGCAGAATGGGGGCTGAAACTCAGATCCTGGGCTCCCTCCTTCTTTCTCAAGGATTCTTTCCTCTAGAGTACACTCCACCACCTCTCAGGGAGATCAAGAGGACAAAAAGGAACAGAGAGGGAGAAAGCCACAAAGATACAGACAAATAGAGACAGACAGAGAAAATAGAAAGAGAAAGCCAGAGTCCTATAAGCTAAGAACATCTTTTAATGTTTCTTCTTTCTTCCAAGAGGTCCTTAACATGATGAAAAGTTGGTAGTTTTTAAGAAGAGCATGAAAAGAATACAGTTCTTTGGCAAGTCTGAATAAATCAGGAGCAGCACAGAAATCACTGAATCATGACTCTTGACAAGCTTAAAATTGTTCAGTCAAATCCTTACCCTCTCCACCCACCTCCTGCTCCTGATCTGTAGAAAAAGCCAGTGTTGGAATGAGGATTATCCAGGTGCCCTTGCGCCGTTGAAGATGTGAGAATCAACTAATTAAACACTCAGAGAGTAGAGACAAGCATTTTTCAAGTACAGGTTCCCATTGCTTTTTAGAATTACTGCAATCTCACCTCTACCTGTTGAACAGCAAAGGTGTCCTGAACAGGACAGCCAGAAGATTCCCAGGCTTTTACCTGCATTAATGCAGAGCCTACCGCTGGGGAAAGGAGAAGCACTGATCTGGATAAGTCAGGCCGCCAAACAACCTCATGGGAAAATGAAATTTGGGGACTTGAATTGTAACTCTCCTGAATTTGCCTGTGATCTGACACCCAGGGCAATGACTGATCTTGATACTTACAGGATGCGAAGCCAAAGGACCCACTGTGTTCTGCATACAGACACACTTCCCCAGCACTTTGCCTGGGCGTGTGCTTGTTCTTACCCGATAACGCCCTTTCTGCAAATCCCCATCTTCAGTCCTGAATCTTCCCATCAGGGCTCAGCTAAGATACCTTTTCTCCACAGATTCTTTATTCTACTAGTTAGACTCAATCCCTCCTTTCTCCAAACATGCAGTGAGTCTTCAGGTTTCTCGTGGCTCTTGTAACTTTATTTTTCATGAGACTTTATAAAGAAGAAAAAAACATTTATTGACAGTCTACACCAAGGAAAGAGAATAGTTTATCATATGTGCAATTCAACATGTGTGGGCTTCCCATGGCCAGGGGAGTCCAGCAGACTCAGTTCTGCCTGCTGTCCCCCCAGCTCAGGAAAGAAAGTCACTGTTCCTCACAAACGGTGCCCACTGGCTGGCCTAGGGCAAGCACCTAGCCCAAGGATGGCTTCTTTATGAGCTGGCTAGAGACTCGTTCATTAATTCAATAAATGTTACGTAAGCAGTTATTATATGCCAGGCATTGTTCTAGATCCTGGAAAGATGGTCCCTGGATTGTTCTAGATCCCGGAAAAGGGCCATACAAGGTCCCTGCCCTCGTGGAGTTTACAGTTTGGGATAGATAGCAAAACATTAAAAATAATAATAAATACATAAGTCAGGTTAGTAATAAGTACTTTGGAGAAGGGGAAAGCAGGGTAAGGGCATTTGAAGGAACATGAGAGTGGTAGTAGTATTATCATACGTAAGTGGCTAGAGAAAGTCTCTCTTATAAAGCCCCATTTGAGCAGAAACTGAAAGCAGGTAAAGGAGTGGGTGTGATGGTTAATTTTATGTGTCATGACTGGTCCACAGCTGCCCAGGTATTTGGCCAAATATGATTCTGGGGATGTCTTTGAGGGTGTTCTTGGATGAGTTGAGCATTTAAATAGGTAGATCTGAGTGAAAAGGACTGTCCTCCTGAATGTGCATGGGCTTCATCCAATCAGTTGAAGGCCAGAATAGAACAAAAGGCTGATGCTTCTCTGAGCAAAGAGAGGTCTCCCTGCCTGACTTCTTTCAAGCTGGGACATCGGGTTTGTTTCCTGCCTTCAGGCTTCTACTGCAGCATTGGCTCTTCCCGGGGCTCGGGCGTATAGGCCTACCAGGCCATCGGCTCTCCCGGGCCTCCAGCTTGCCAAGTGCACATCTCAGAACTTGTCAGCTTCCATAATCACTTGAAACAATTCCTTATAATAAATCTCTTTCCATACATACACACATTCTATTGGCATCGTTTCTTTGGAGAATCCTGAAGCAGGGAGCCTTGTGGATACTTGGAGAAGGAGACATCCAGCCAGTGGGAACCGTGAAAGCAAAGGCCCAGAGGTAGGGGTGCGGCTGGCATGGCTGAGGGATTGTGAAAGCAGAGGGAGTAGGGGAGGGCAGCAGGGCCGAGGTCAGTTGCCAGATCAGACGTATAGGGCCCTGAAGGCCACAGAGAGGCTTTGGGTTTCATGCTGTGTAAGATGGGGATTCTTGGAGGGTTTTGAGCAGCGGAGTGACATGTTCTGACATATTTTTAAAGAATCACTCAGGCTGAGGTGCAAACAAGGGATCAGTTAGGAGGCTATTATGGTGATCCAGGAGAGAGAGATGATAGTGCATGAATCTGAGCGGTGGTGGTGGGCTGAGCAGTTTTTCACTTCTAGACATAGTTTGGAGGCAAGGACCTCTGCCGGCGGGTTGGATAGGGAGTGGCAGCAGGGATAACTCCCAGGGCTTTCGCCTGGGTGTCTGGAAGCTCAGAGTTGCCATTTCCTGAGTTAGGGTGGGCTGCAAGAGGGGGCTTGGGAGTTTGGCTTGTGATGCCTTTGGACATCCATGTACAGACATCAGACGGGCTGTTGGTTACGTGAGTGCAGAGATGTGGGGGGACGTCCAGGCTGGAAGTGGACATTCCAGAATCCTCAAGATATGAGGTATTAAATCAGGAAGTTGGATGAGATCCACAAAGGGGAGGGCGGGAGAGAGAGAACAGAAGAGGGCCCAGGACTGAGCCCTGAGGCCCCCCAACTTTTTGGTCCGTGTTTTCCAAAGTGAGGGTTACAACTCCTTAGTGGATTATGAAATCAATTTGGAGGATAATAAGCAATACTTTTTTCGAATGGGATAGCAAGGCATGGAAAATGTCAGAGTACTTTGAACATATTGTTGTTTCATGAAATATTTTCCCATTGTATCCGTCTATAAAACAAACCTATATGTATTCATACATCCATGTTTGTGTGTGGTGTGCATATGCATTTATATCTTTACCTCTTGATGTGAATATATATATATATGGGTACCTACTCATGATGCAATATGTATTTTTTACACTGGATCATTATGAAATAATTTCTTTCAAATGTGGAAGTCACTGTTTTCATAGCCCAGTGATGTATCCTAACAGCCGAGCTCTGCCCAGCTGGGGAAATGGGGATGATTAGAGCACTCCCACTTGCCCCTTTGGGTATGGACTGGGAAAGTGGGGAGGGCTGGCCAGTCAGTGCGAGAGGAGTCTGGGGCAGATGGGCAAAGAACATGGAGGTCTCCCAAAAGAGAGACAAAGCAGTGCCAGAATATCTTCTCCCTGAAGCCACCTTTCTTTCTGCCAGTCTGTGGCTCCATTTTGGGTCCACACATGGGTTTATTGACAAAGGCTTATCTTTGGAATCTTCCTTCAGCAAGCCAGCTGATCCCAGTCAAGCTGTAACCCCAGCAACTAACTTCATTTCTTGACCCCTCCATGTCCATATCTGTAAGATGATGCTAATCCTGTCTTTTTTCAGATGTTATGAAGATTAAATAGCAAAAAGCAATGAGTGCTTTGGGAAGAGGTGGCGGCTGACGCTCTTGTGTGACCTGCAGTGTTCCTTCAACACTGCTCTCTGCCTGGCCATCAAGCCCATTGGTGGCACAGTCCAGGGCTGGGGAAGCCAAGGCCCCTTCCCCCTTTGGAGGAGGAGCCCTGCAATGGCCCATCCGGGTCCACACGGTCAGGCTGCTAAACGAGGTGGGACTGGAAAGGAAAGGTGGCAGGGGTAATAAAAGGACTGAGGCCACAGCTGTCTTTCCTGCCATGACTCCTCGTTCTAATTGCCTGAGCTCCCTCCTGTGCAGCTTGCAGGGAATGTGGGTGGTCCCGCCAGAGGCCAGAACAGAGCAGAGGAGAAGGGAAACCCAGACGGAGTGGATTCGGTGACTCCAAACTTGGTCTTGGAGGGAAAGGACTGGATCATCTTCCCCGCTCACTTTCTCCTACAAAATGGTGATGCATTTTCGAGATCAGGAGGAACCCAGATGTGGCAGAGATTAGAGGAAAGTGGTCTAGTAACAGGCTCTGGGCCTTCCTCTAGTCCAGACCTTAAGTTAAAGATGCCAAAGGAGCATTTGAAACTCACACATGATTCTGTTGCGTCATCTGGTTGGCAGAATTTGGATTCACGCCTCTTGATTTCCTGTCTTTGATTTTTCCACGATGTGACATTGCTTCAGATCGTTCTAACAGCACCATCTTACAGAGGGGGAGCTGCCATGAATGTGTGTGTTTGTCCAGGATGTGTCCCAAGGGCTTCCGTCCTCACAGAGGGTGCTCAGAAGCTCCTAGAGGACACCTCAGCCCACTGACCCAGCTTCAATGCCAGATTCCCATTGAGAGTCCTTTCCTAAGTCCAGGCCGGCATGTGAGCTGCTACCCGCTGCCCAGAAGACAGAGACCAGCTCTCCCAGCATGAGACCAGGGGCCCCAGCCACTAGGGCTGCTCCCGAAGTAAGGCAGGTGGCCTTGCCTGCTTCCCAGTGGAATGCGTGGGAACCTGTAAAACCAAGTATGCCATTCAAAGTCAAAGACCAGAATAAACTCTTAATTTTATTTAATTATGTATTCTGTAGTGTCCGCGCTCTAAAACTCAGTCAAATGGGTTTCAGAAGGCAAGCCCTCGGGGCGCCTGAGTGGCTCCGTCATTAAGCGTCTGCCTTCAGCTCAGGTGATGATCCCAGCATCCTGGGATCGAGTCCCGCATCGGGCTCCCTGCTCCGCGGGAAACCTGCTTCTCCCTCTCCCGCTCCCCCTGCTTGTGTTCCTGCTCTCGCTATCTCTCTCTCTGTCAAATAAATAAATAAAATCTTTAAAAAATTAAAAAAATAAATTAAAAAAATAAAATTAAAAAATTAAAACACAAGGTATAAAAAAAAAAAAAAAGAAGGTAAGCACTGATAGGACCGTAGTCATGTTTCTAGATCAAGACTGCCTAGCTGTCGGCTGCCCCATGCTTCACACCCTCTTAGGTCTGGGTGTATCCTCTTTACTGCAGATAAATATTGTATATTTTAACTTCTAGCCCAGGGATAATCACAGTAAAAGAAACTACCGCTTGTGTAAATCATATCATACCCAAAATATCAAAGGATTAGGCCAAAACCTTGCCTTGATCATCCCAATCACACTAATTTTTGCCTCCTCCAAATTACTAGTGGTTCACCTTTAAGTATTTACTTCCTGCCTCATGGTCATGTGTCTATTCATTATGCATGTGGTATCAAAACCCACCCCTGGGCTTCCATAGCACTTCACATATACCTCTGTGATTTCATCTATGACACTTTATGTTTCATATATGTATCTGTCATTTCCCAAAATTACCGCAAGCTTATGAAGGGCAGGGTCTGGATGCCACCCTTAGCACCTAGCACATAGTAGGTACAGGAAATGTTGTTGGCGGAATAAATTATCAGTTCAGTTTAGCAAGCATTTATTGAGGATGTAGTGTATATATATATATATATATATATATATATACTAACCCCTATACTAGGTGCTTGAGACAGAATTATTTCCCTACATTTAAGCATCTCATGCTCTAATAAGGGAGAAAACACTGAACAAAGAAACACAGAGTTGAGTACAGAAGTGTGTTGAAGATACAGACTTAGCCCAGTTAGAAGAGTGATTATTATTTTTTTTTTTAATGAAAGAATAGAGAAGCTTCTGAGAGGGGGAGATATCTGACCTGGACTTTAGGGGATAAATAGGATTTCAACAGGTACACAGTGGACAGGGGTGGTGAGAGGGAAAAATATGACTAGACAAATGAATGAAATTCATAATCAGTGAATGAATTGATTTACAATGAATGAATTACCCCAACTTCTGTGTATGGATCTTATGGTCAGGGATGTTTCTACAATGCTGTGTGCTCAGTGCCAAGCATTCAGTACATTCTCAGGGACTGTTGGCTGCTGATAGTGAAAATTACTTAGGCCTCCTCTTCGGCACAAGTCACAATCACAATGCAGACATGCCTTGGGAACTGTCAATGGTAAAATAAGGCAGTTTTGGAACATTGTGAGTATGAGGACAATTGATATTCATCTTCTTTTTTTCTTTTTAATTTTTCTTCCTAAGGACAGTTGAATCTAATTTAACATGTTAAGCAATTTGTTCAAATGAGCCAGACTGCCTTCCGGTGCTGAGGGGAACTCCAGAGGCTATATTACACAGGAATGTAAGTGTAGAGCAATCCAGTTGATCAAAAATGAATTAGCCAGAGAGTGCCATGAGTTATGTGATCAAAAAAGATGCTTCACGGGAAGATGAGGTAATTAAGGATTTAGTCTTGGAAAAGGTAGCCAGGGACAACATAACCTCCTGTCGCAGTCCCACAGTTCAAATGCAGAAGCATTCATGGGGGCCCACCTACTGTGTGCATGGCCCTCCCTGTGAGGCTGTTGAGATAAATGAGGTGGGGCCTATTCCCTTACTCTTCTCCTGATTCAAAGAAACAAGTATGATTGTAAAGATAACAAGCATTTTGTGAGCACCCACTGCATAATAGCCACTGTGGTGTGTCCACGATATCCTAACTCACCTTCCATTCAACACTGTGACCTATGGCCAGCCCCATTTTACAGAGGAAACTGATAGATGGATACTAGGTGCCAGATCAGCATGGAGAGAGGTCTGGAAGGCTTCACAGAGGAAGTCCATCTCATTCACTCAGGCGTTCATTTAAAGGGCAGTTCATTTAAAGGGCATTTAATGAGCAATTACCAAGCACGGTGGTAGATGCTGGAGAGAGAGTCCTGAACGATGGAAGATGTGGCCCCTGCTATCATGATGCCCACAGCCAGGATAGGAGGTGGATTTAAACAAATCAGCGCCTAACTGTAGAGCAGGGTAAGTGTTCTCAGGGAATGAGACATGGTTTTCTGAGAGTGTATGCTGGAGACTAGTCGCTGGGGGGCTGGGGAGGGTCACCAAAGACTCCCTGAGGAAGTGATGCTTGAGCTAGGGAGGAGGAGATAGGCTTTTTAGGACAGTGGGTGGCCTCACTAAGAACTGTAGTATAAACCAAAAAAAATGCCCTGTAGAAGGAGAGAGCACAGCACATTTCAGAACCAAAACTGGAGCCACAACCCAGACAGCCAAGGTGAGAGTGGGATGGGAGTAGCGCTGGTGCTTTGGGGCACGTAAGTCATGTGGAGGATTCTGGTCTTGTCTGAGAGAAATGGATGCAATCAAATGAGTAACATGAACACATGGGCATTGTGAAAAGATAACCCTGGCTACCATGTCTAGAATGGCCTGGAAGGGAGACAGAGTGCATGCAGAATGGCCAATGTATCCAGGCAACCTGGGATGACAACACTGCTCAGGCAAGGGAGAGGGGCACAGGTGCAGTGACTTGAGTGGGCCAGGAGTGAAAACCACCGTGTTTGCAGATGGACTGGAGGATAATGCAGCTGAGCGGGAAGGAACGTCAGGGCAGGTCAGGACAAGGGCGAGGTTTCTAACTAGTGCCCACTTCTCTGAGACGGGGAACAGGGAAGAAGAGCTGAGTCCCAGAAAATAGTGTGAGATTTGAGCAAGATGTTCTATTTCAGAATTCCAGTGCAGAGCAGACTTCACTGGGACCCCACTCCACGGGGCCAGCATTGCCAGGGTATGGGCCTCCACTCTAGGTGTACCCTAGTTGTAGAAAAAAAAAAGATTTCTCCTTTATTCATTAGTCTTTCTTTGTGATGGCATATATTGGTAACGAGCTTTCTGGAGAGTTACTGCTTATTGGAATAAATCTTTTGAAGTCTGGGTTCTCAATACCCCCCAAGCACCTGCCATCCCTTCTTTTTGGTAAATAACTGGCCACATCAAAAAGTGCACTTGTTCAAGCAAAGGAGGGGGCTGCTTCCCAGAGAACAGTAAGAAAATGTGGTTTACCCAGAACTGCCCCACTCTCCTGCAAGCTGAGGCAAAGTTCCCAGTGGATGGGGTTAGGTATACACCTGAGTCTTAATACAGAGTGTGGGGACACTCTGGCCAACTCCTACTTGGGAAGTTCTAGACTAGCCATTGGATTCTGCTGCTGTCTGGGAGTCAGGAGACCTGGTTCCTAGCCACTGGTTCATGGCAGATTCTTAAATCAACCTCTTGGCCTCATGTTCCCCATGTGAAAGTGAAGGAGGATGACTCATTCCTTCTAGGGTGAGGATTTCCCATTAGCTTGCTATGACAGGAGACACATTTGTCACATGTGACAGAAACATAAGCTAAATTTGAGGTTACCTAAGTATATGTTTCTCATCCCTCTGCCTGCTATACCGAAAAAGTTAAGTACTTTCTTTCTGGAGGATGACAAAAGGAGACAAGAGGAGGGACAGGAGATTCTGAAGGAAAGGCTTTGGCAAGATAGAACAAGTCTTCAGTGTTGACCCCAGCAAAGGCCCCAGTGCAGACCTGTCGCTGTAGGAAGTAGAATCACCAAAGAAGCCAAGCTCCATGGTGACAAGTGGATGGGTAGGGAGGGGAGCAGGACAAGCATCAGTGTTTTTCCTGATCGTAATGATAGCTTTGTCAACAGGCTGTGAAGTTCAGGGAGATACTAAGACACGGGGGAGAAAGGGTCCCTTATAATTCCACTACCCAAAGGTGACCTCTCTTCTTCCAAGCATCTTTTCTTTTCTTTTTTTTTTTTTAAAGATTTTATTTATTTATTTGACAGAGAGAGACACAGCGAGAGAGAGAGCACAAGCAGGGGGGGTGGGAGAGGGAGAAGCAGGCTTCCCGCCGAGCAGGGAGCCAGATGCGGGGCTCGATCCCAGGACCCTGGGATCATGACCTGAGCTGAAGGCAGACGCTTAACGACTGAGCCACCCAGGTGCCCCCCAAGCATCTTTTCTAAATAGATTATTTTCATTGTTGAGATCACACTGTATACACCTGTTTTTGCATCCTGTTTTTGTCACATAGCATCGCATCTAGTAGTGTGCTGGAGCTAGCTCATACTTCTTCATGAGAGCCCAGATCCTCTCTCTCCAACTCTCAGTTCAGTGCCATCACATGGGGACCTTGGAATCAGCAATTGTGGGAATACTTACACCACAGAAATTGGCCGACATTACAAAATAGGGCTGTTTTATTTTTCTCAGAGATCCTGTTGTTTAACACTTACTAGCATATCACTGATTATATCATAAGTATTTCTTGGGTCTTGAAATTTTCTTTGTTTTTTTTCAATTTTTTATTGTTATGTTAATCACCATACATTACATCATTAGTTTTTGATGTAGTGTTCCATGATTCATTGTTTGCGTATAACACCCAGTGCCCCATGCAGAACGTGCCTCCTTTAATACCCATCACCAGGCTAATCCATCCTCCCACCACCCTCCCCTCTAGAACCCTCAGTTTGTTTTTCAGAGTCCATCATCTCTCATGGTTCGTCTCCCCTTCCGATTCCCCCCTTCATCCTTCCCCTCCTGCTATCTTCTTCTTCTTCTTCTTCTTTTTTTAACATATAATGTATTATTTGTTTCAGAGGTACATATCTGTGATTCAACAGTCTTGCACAATTCACAGCACTCACCATAGCACATACCCTCCCCAATGTCTATCACCCAGCCACCCCATTCCTCCCACCCCCCACCACTCCAGCAACCCTCAGTTTGTTTCCTGAGATTAATGGCTACATACTAATCTATTGAAAGTCCTAATTTCCAGACATCATATCCAATTTTTCACTATTATAAATAATACTGTAATGAACATCCTAGTGCATAAATATTTTATATTTCTTATGGTTTCCTCAGGTAGATCCTCAGATGGGGAATTATTGGGTCAAAGGATATGAACATGTTTCAGGCTCTTGAAATCTATTGGTAAATTACTTTTCCGGAAAAGTTGTATCAATTTTAATCCCACAAAAAAAATGTGTGAAAATGCCCATTTAACTCACTAGCATTGTGTTACTACCACACAAAAGAGAGAATTCAATGCACTAGAACACCTAGCCAGAACAAATGTTAATCTATAAGGACTGCATAAAAATTAAAACTTTCCATAAGTGCCAAAAATAAAATTAACAAAAAAACTAATCTAAAATGTGATTAATTCGATATATGGTAGGCTGTTATGTTTAATATAGAAAGAGTTGATGCAAACCAATAAAAAACACAGATCACAATAAGTGAGCTAAGACTTTGAATATACTAGTATTCTAATTCATCTTCACATTCCGATTTGAGGACTTTCAAGTCTTCAATTCTGAGGGCAGAAGCAGAGTAAGTCTTGGGGTGTCAGGGCCCCCCTGGCCAAGTCTCTACTATACCTGGTTATTTGAGCAGTGCTCATAAATGGGACTGGAATTTACTAGCTTTTGTTATAGTCTGAATAAAACCAAATTCTCTCTCCTACTAAAAAAGCCATCTTTAACATGAGGATCATGATATAAATAGGGCATGTAGTTTACCATTCAGAAAAAGATAAATTAAGAGGATGGAATACCACTCTAAGAACAATTCCAGTGAACAGATGGCTCTTCTTTGGTGGAACGGAAGCTCTGTCAATGCTGCCCACCTCTGTCTGAGGTTCCTGAAGAGCAGTTTAGGTTGCTTGAAGATTTTAGCTATTTATATAAAATTCTGGCTCCGAGACTGTGGAAACTGAAGGAAAGGGGAGAAAAAGCACCCAAGGCACCCATCGTCCCTGGATATCAAACCACTGTCAAGAGTCTGGGCTGTGTATACGTTAGAGAAAATTAGTCTTCCTGCCCGCAGAAATTAGAGCCAAAGAGAAACACATTCTGGTTCACAGTACTTTCCATTATGTAAATCGCAGGATGCCATCCATGGAAGGTTGTAACCATTGGCTCAGTGTGTGCAGAGTACCAGTCAGCATTGGCCTAGGTTAATGGGGAACTATGGCAATGAGGCCATGATCCTCATCTGCAAAAATACCCTCTGAATCTTTGGGAGACATTTGTCTGAGATTAGAACCAGAAGAAAATAATGGGCTCATTTCTGTGGTGCAGGAAGGAGAAGAGCAACAAAAGCATGTTGTAAAGAGCTTCATGAAATTCCAGAAAGCTTCGTGAAAGAAAGTGGAGATGAGCTGGGCTTTGAACCGAGGATAAGACCAGAGGAGGCTACTGTCTGTCAGTATTCTATATCAGCACGCTTTTTTTTTCCAGACCAAGATCAGCGCACATGTACTTGCACAAATAAATTAAACAGCATTCTGAACGTGATTAAATTATTTGGCATGAATAAAAGGTTCACAGGGGGTGCCTGCCTGGCTCAGTCAGTAGAGTACACGACTCTTGATCTTGAGGTTGTGAGTTTGAGCCCCACATTGGGTGTAGAGATTATTTAAAAATAAAATCTTTAAAACAATAAAAATAAAAATTAATTAAATAATAATTAATCATTAATCAATTAATTAATGGCTCACAGTCAATGCATGAGTTGACCCAACATGGTCACTTCACTGGAATATTAAAAATAAGAAAAAAAAGGCTATTGTTTTGGCTTTAGCCTATCAAGCATTAATAAGCATTTAGCTTTTATGTCCCCCTATTTATTTATTTTTATTGCGGTATTATATACACCACATAAAATTTACCGTTTTCACCATTTGTAAGTGTCCGGTTCAGTGGCATCACATCCATTGACATTGTCATGCAACTATCACCACCGTGCCTCTCCAGGAATTTTTTTACCATCCCGAGCAGAAACTCTGTACCCCTTAGACAATAATTCCCCCTTCCCTCAGCCCCCGTGACCACCACTCTACTTTCTATCTCTACAAATTCGACTAGTCTAGGTAACTTATATAGGTAGAAGGATTCCACTTTTTAAAAAATTGTATGGTGACTATCAGTCAGTTTCCAGCGAGAAACAGATGGCACACTCAAATTGGATAATTGAGGTGAACTTCCGAAAGGGAGTGTTTGCGAGGATTTAGGCAGGATTTAAGGAAACTATGGGGAGGATGTAAACCATGTGACTAGCAACAGCAGGGAGCTGTTACCAGCCGTAGGCCTACAGGGATAGTTTCCAGAACCAGAAAACGTGGCTGTGGAGAGGGCCCCTGACAGGAGCTGTGGCCTTTTCTAGAAGGCTCTGCCAGCCCCCAGTGACAGGACAGGGTGGGAGCCAGAGGACCAGATACCCTGACCTCTACTCTCCTCCCACCCTGGGACCCTAGCCAGTGCCTCCATTGGTGAAACCCAATCAGGTGCCAGAAGTCGAGGGAGCCCAATGAGGCAGTCCCTAGAGGATGGCTTCTGGGGTGTAGGCAGGGTGGAGAAGAGTGGAACAGGGATCTGGAGGGGTCACATGAAATAGATCCAGCATCACGACCTCCTCTGACATATACTGGACATGTGATTAATGTGATTGAGCCCAAGGTTGAATATACAATCAATTAAGAGGGAGATGATGTGGGAAGAGAAAGTGAAAGCAGTACTTTAGTATTTTAGAACTTATCAGAGAATGGAAATAAGCATCTCATTATCTGTCAAAACCAAATGAACACCCCAGATCAGTGAAATAAATGGGTCTGGTATTTGGGCGATGAGTATGAGGCACACGTGGCAGCTACTGCATTATCATGGACTATCAGAGGTCAAAGATTACTAATCTCATCCACTTCGACCATTTCCCATATGGGGACTCTGAGATGCAGAAGTGGGTGATCTCTATATCCTGCACTTTTCCCGAAACTCCACCTACTTGAGGATGTTTAAATCATTGGTTCTCTTTAACCTCCTGTTAAGTTCACGTAAGTGTGACCTTGAACTTTGCCCTCATCTTGATTGGCATCACCTCCAAAGCCTAGAGGATCACTTAACTTTCCTGACCTCTGGTCTCCACATGTATGGTAGTGTATTTGTCAACTGTGAAGCTCCATATGTATATAAAAGGATATTAAATTATCATTCAAATTAATTTAAAAAATGGGACAACATGAGCAGGTGACAGTAGATACTAGACAATATAATAAGTCCAGTCAGCCTTGAAAAGGTATGAGGGAAGGCAGGAAAGATGACTGTGTAAAGTCTAAACAATCCGGGTTTTTTGTGCCATGCACTGGACTAAGTGTTATAGGACACAAGAAAGTATGAGAGGTAGCCCCTCCACAGGGCAAAGCTTCCAGCTGGAGAAATAATCACAAAGATGAGCAAGAGGAAAGTCACATAGCAATAGGCAGAGAATGTGAGTGTTCTGTGAATGTCAGAGCCTGGGAGGTCATAGAAGAGAGAACACCTCCAAGCTATGTGTACTGGGTGGTTATGGAAGGCTTCCTGGAGGAGGAGGAAGTTCTTCCAGATCCTGAGGAGAGAACAGGATTTGGAGAAGACAAAAAAAGGGCATTCCAGGCTCTCAGTGCGCACTGGAACCCGACATTCACGTATGCCTTTATTCATAGAGTCAAAGTGTACTGTGTCACTGTTTGCTATGCTGGGTTCTCAGTGCATCTGTTCAGAAGCAGGTGGACACCCCTCTCTCCCCATTAAGCATCAAGCTCAAACGGAAAGGCCACTGTGTCAATCCAGCTACCTGCCTTTTACACAGAGGCTGGGAACCAGCACTCGGGAGGCCTGGATCTTGTTCCAGCCCGGCCCGTACCACTTCCTTGGACACTTCCAGAAAGCTTCACAGCAGCATGAGGGTAACTTCCCTTCTCTAGGCCTCAGTTTCCTCATTGGTAAAATAAAGCAGTTGGACTAGATGATTTCTAAGTTTCCTTCCATTTTCACAATTTTGTGACTTTTGCTTCCAAATACTAATTTGCTGATGCCTCCTGAATTGTCCACCTTCTCATCATAACTACCTAATCTTTTTTATTTTATTTTATTTTATTTTATATTTTATTTTATTTTATTCTATTTTATTGTATTTTATTTTATTTATTTGAGAGAGCAAGAGAGAGCATGAGCGGAGGGGAGGGGAAGAGGGAGAAGGAGAAGACTCCCCGCTGAGCAGGGAGCCCAATGTGGGGCTCGATCCCAGGACCCCGAGGTCTTGACCTGAGCTGAAGGCAGATGCTTAACTGGCTGAGCCACCCAGGCACCCCTCTAACTACCTAATCTTGTATTTTCTTCTTTGAATGAATATTCACACTTGATGTTCCAGCAGTTCCCAGCATCTTCAAGATCTCCAGACATGCCAAGCTCCCTTTCAGGCTTTTGGACACTCCATCTCAAATGCCTAGAACTATAGCCACCCTACCTCAGCCCAGCTGGAAGGCCTTCGATGCTCCTTCCTCTGCTTGCATTTCAGCTTTTGCATTTCTGCATTTTACTACCCCTTGTGGAGCTCTGTCATTGTCCATTTACAAATTCCTCTTCCCCTCAGGACTGTGAGTGCCTTAAGACCAAGGGCCGTACCCCAATCATCCTGTACCCCCTGCAATTAGCCGACAGCTTAGTTTAGGCCTGTTTAATGAGCAAACACATGAACAGGGCTTTTGCGGTTCAAGGAACAGACATCCTTGCGGGGCTCTGATCCCTCTAATCAGGATGCCTGCCTTCTCCATGTGCCTGTCCTGTCCTTCCCTCCCACTCGCCCATTTGCATGTCTACACCGTGCCTCCTGCCTTCTCGTTGTTTTGCTCCCACCTCCCCGCAGCTCGTGTGTGGCCTGTCCATACCCCTCTGGTCTCTATCTGCTCTCACCACCAACTGCCTCACTCCCTGGGGATTTCTGAGTTGTCATTCCCAAGGCAGTAAGTGCCATCGGCCCAGTTGATCTTTTTGTACCAGACCACATCGCAGGTCAACGACCAGCCTCTAGATTGGCTCCTCTTGATTCTTTCAATCAGCGCATCCAGAGGACAAAATCGTGCATATAACTCAAGGCTTCAGAGGGCCAACATCTTCAGCTTGGGCTCTAAGCAGAGTAAGTTTGGCCTGTAGAAAAGATCCATTCTGACCCATCAGGGCTGACTTCCACCTCTGACTTTGGGCTAACTTCCTGCAGAGTACTGCATCATGATCAAGCCTGCGAGTCCCAACTCCGAGGGTGAGAATAATGTAAGCCATTCCCAAAGAAGAGATGTTCCCAGATGTGGCTGCTAGAGACGTCATTGGATATTTGGAGGCATCGGGCCTAGAAACCAGTTTGCCTCAAAGACCTCACTGGCCACAGCCTTCACCCAGCACCAGGAATATCCCCCAGAGGCCAGCTGTGCAGAGTGCAGCCCTGGGACGTGCTAGTACTTATGCTGGTCTGTTTTGAAGGGCATCACATGTTCTAATCTCTGATTACCTGAAACTCCCAGAAATGAACACCGAGCCTCTTCTTCATGCCCTGGTGGGGCTCTGGCCGAATGTGGCCGGAATGCGGAGGTAGCGGGAGCGCAAACAGGACAGCGCCCACAAGCCGCCTCTGCTCCCAGCCCGCCAGACCGGATTGGATTGGAAGATTGATTTAGAGAGGTCCCTTTGTAATAAATTGTTCCTTTCTTCACTCGCAGCAGGGGGCCAGCTGCTGCCAGCTCGCTCAGCATGGAGGGCACAACCGTGGATTCAGAATGCGAGGAGAGCAGATGGGCGGCCTCTCAGCATCTTGAGGATGGCTGCCAATTTGGGTTTGTGCTGCCATTTGATCTATTTTTTTTTCTCCTGATGCTCATATTATGCAATGTGTGGAGCAGCATGGTGTCTGGGAGAAAGCACCGGATCAGGAGGGTCAGGCTGGTTTCCCGAATGTGTTCCTGGTTGCTCTTCACCAAGATTTGAGCTCCAGTCTGCAGCATGTCCTCTGTTAACCTCAGCGGTGCCCAGCCCCTGCCTAGAAGAGTTCACAGTCCCATGGGAGACAGGCCAGGACACAACCACCATACAATGTTGCAAGTGCAGTGATAAGTGCACAGAGCCAGGGAAGTGCTATTCATGGAAGGCTTCCAGGAGGAGGGGACGCTTCAACAGAGAATCAAAGATAAATAAAAGGAGGACCTGCCAGATGGAGAGAACAAAATGAAAAAGGCCTGGCCACACAAAAAAATTCATGTGACATTTATTCAGTCGGTCCATACAAGGGTAGAGCCACATGCTGGTCTGCTTTACAAGATGGAAAACAACGAGTTAAAGAGCAGGAGGAGCAAAGCCTGCGATGGTAGGCAGGGACCAGGCCGTGAAGGACTGGGAATGTCATCCTTAATAAATGGTGTGCACAGGTTGGGGATCATGGCAAGTAAGTCTCATGGCCCATCCAAGCTTCTGTTTCTCACCACTGTGTAATGGGGGATAAAAAACTCCCATATTCCCTTCGCAGGGCTGTTGATGGGATCATTCACTCCTTATCACTGAACATGTATCGAGGGTCCTGTGTGTGCCAGACATTGTTGGAAGGTTGGGGATGCAGAAAAGAATAAGGCATTATTACTTGCCCTTAAAGTGTCTACTGTCTAGGATGGACGACCAAGAGGATGACCTAATTAACCAATCAGTGAAGTGAGGGCAGATGGGGCCACAAGGAAAAGAAAGAGCAAGAGAACTAGCATTTATTGCATGGGCAAGCATTGTGCTAGATGCTTTGGGAGATTTTATGGTACCCTTCCCAGAAGCCCTCCTTGGTAAAGCAGAAGGCACAGCTGTCAGAATACTCCACCCCAATGGGATCACAAACTTCATGGGAGTTAGAAGTACTGGCCAAGGACTCAGTGTCAGGCTTATCTGCTTAGCCAGCCAAGGCTAGAAAAATGAGCTCTTAAAAAATATCCAAACTGACTCTTTTTATTTCAAGCATTTTTTCTTCAGTCTCTAAAAGAGAATATTCATTTGCTCTCCTGATTCTATGATGAAAACTTGATTTACAAGACTCATGAAGAACTACTTGAAAATGCTTTTGAGGCTGGGTATTTTGGGGTGAAGGCAGTCTCATGCTGAGATACCTGTTGGCAAAATGATTCATGCACAGAACAGAAATGAATTTTTTTTTAATTAGAATTTTGTTTCATGGAATATTCATCACCTCTGAGGTTATGTTTTACATTATTCCCTGGCCTCATTGCAGACCTATTGTGAAGCAGAATTGGGCTGTTGGAACTCTAACAAGAGCCACAATTTTTGACAAAATTCATTAATTAGCATCATCATTAATGATAACGGCAAATGAAGTCACCTTTTTCATTCATCCATTTGATCACTGATGCAATGACTCAGCTTACTGAGCACCTAGCATACAGTAGGCACCACTCGCACTGTCCGTTCTAGGTATATGGTAATGAGCAAGAGAGATGTGGTCCCTGCCCCAGAAGGATCTTGGAGCCTACAGAAAGGTTTATAGGCACTAAACAAACAAACAAAAATATGTGACTATATGATTATACTTGATATGTTACATAGCATATACAAATGACATGTGTTATCACTGAAGTACAGTATGCTTTGAGAACATAATGTAGGAAGATTGAACCTAATCAGAAAGTTCAGGGACATTTTTCCTGGGGGAAACTTCATTTAGGCTGAGCTCTGAAGGTTGAGTAGGTGTGAGGAGAGGAGGTAAAGCATACTCCAGTTAGAGAGAGCAGTGTGTTAGAAAGATGCTTGCATTGATTTGAAAGATGGTGGGTATGGCTGTTGAGTAGTCAAGAGACTAAAAACAAAAAAACACCTCACTGTGATTGGTGCCAAGTGAGTAAGGTAAGGAAGAGCAAGGTGGGCCCAGGGAATGAGAGGAGGAGGAGGAGAGAGAGTATTGCAGGCAGGCCCACAGAGTCCATTGCTGCTATGGCCAGCTAGTCAACAATCAGATCTAAAGTCTCATACTCAACTTCTACCTACCCTTCAAGGCATAGCTTCAGTATCACACCTATCTACTTTGGGAAATTATACATTGCACAATCTCCTCCTTAGAGACTCACAATACAGATTAGGGTACTAACAGCTCTGAGAATTCCTATAACTAAGACATGTAATTATCCCAGCATTTCCAAAAGATACCAGGCTAAGAAACATATGAGGCACTGGTGTTCCAAAGAACACAGGGAACTGCTTGTCTAATAGACTGAGTTGTCCAGATTTAGAGTAAATTCTGACTGTGATGTTTAATAGCTGTGGTATCTATTGACAAATTCTCACCTATAAGATAGTGATGCCAACAGGTGTATTGGAGGTTTTCTATAAGCATAAAATAAATAGCACACATAAAGTCCCTATTTCAATGACTGGCACATAGTAGCTGTTCAGTGAACACTAATTGACTTCCTTTATTCTGTGTAGAATAAAACAGATTAGGTCGCACTTTGGGGCGTCTTTCCACCATAAGTCAATGTGAGACAAGAAAATTTCCCAGCAGGAAAGAACAAGTGTCTCCAACTGAAAGGATTTCTCAAGTTCTGAGTGTAATACATGCAAAAAGACCTACATGAAATCACATCATCATGAAATTTCTGAACTCAAAGAATAAAGAGAATACCCCAGAGGGGCGCCTGGGTGGCTCAGTCGTTAAGCGTCTGCCTTTGGCTCAGGTCATGATCCCAGGGTCCTGGGATCGAGCCCCACATTGGGCTCCCTGCTCCACGGGAAGCCTGCTTCTCCCTCTCCCACTCCCCCTGCTTGTGTTCCCTCTCTCGCTGTTTCTCTCTGTCAAATAAATAAAATCTTGAAAAAAAAAAAATATCCCAGAGCTTCCAGAGAGATTAAGAGGTCATGTGCCAAGAACTTGGAGTCAAATCGGTCCCAGAATTCTCAAGGCTAAAATCAGATGTTGGATGACAAAGGAGAATTGCTTTCAATATTCTGAAAGAAAATCATTTTCAAACTAGAAATTTATACCCAGCCAAACAATCACATAAGTTGAAGTGTGTAATAAGACAATCAAAGACTCTAAAAATTTTGTGACTCATACACCCTTTCTTAGGAAAGTAAATTGAGAAGTAAATCACAACATAGGAAGCTATGAGCTGCAGGAAACAAGAAACCAACACAAAAGAGCCACAAAAGGACTTCCCAGGATAATGATCAAAAGAAAAGCCCGTATATCAGCTGTGCAGCCATCCTGGGAAGCAAACAGTTCACCCTGGAGCAGAAGGATAACCTCTAGGAAAAAAGAAATTGAAATTGATATGCTTGAGGTTATAGAAAAATTACTGATAGGTAAGTGACAGAGGTGTGGGAACATGTGGGGAAAATTGGATTAGTGGAAAGTTTGCAAATGAAAAAGCAAGGCAATTGTTACTTTTTAAGAAGAAAGTATAATGCAAGAAAGGAAACACTGCTTGACCCTGCATAATACCCACAAGTCTCAACAGAAACCCTGATGAGGGGCGCCTGGATGGCTTAGTGGGTTAAGCATCCAACTCTTGATTTCAGCTCAGGTCATGATCTCAGGGTCATGAGATTGAGCCCTACATCAGACTCCATGCTCAGTGGGGAGTCTGCTTGAGATTCTCTCCCTCTCCCTCTACCCCTGCTCTGGCGTTCTCTCTCTCTCTCAAATAAATAAATAAATAAAAATCTTAAAAAAAAAAAAAAAAAAGAAAGAAAGAAAACCCTGATGACTGAGGGATCAAAGTATGTTGTAATGCTGGTGCTATGGATGGGAAACAAGAGAGAGAGAGCAGGCCCTCATTGATCATTTAAGGAAGTCAATATCAAAAACCTAGAGATCAAGGAAGAGCAATATAAACATATGATTTACAGTGCGGAGGTCCGTGTTAGGAGCAACAGTTGGAAGAGACCTGAGACAGGGATGGGTGTTTTCTAAGGTGTACATTTTTACATTAGTTGGCTCTAAAAACATTTATGTATTACTTTGATAAAAACAAAATTTATTCTTAAAAGAATACCAAACTGTAACTGTAAAATAATTAAAGTTACAATTATGTAAAAATAACATACACACATGGACAAGCCCTGGAGGAACACATAGCAAATGGAAAGGGTTTGATTGGTTAGGAAAATAATATTCAAAGATATGGACAGCCTAGGCATAGGCATCAGACTAATCAAATAGAAGGTATTGACTTCGAGACTCCCTTCCCTCGACTGTGAAATGAGGATCAAATAGCACCTGTTTCATGGGAGTGTTATAAGGACTACATCAGAGGATACCCATTAGGTTGTCAGCACAGGATTTGGCCCGTGTGATCACTAACAGAGGATACCTTTTGTTGAAGAAAGAAGAGAAGGAAGAAAGGAGACAGGGAGAGGGAGATTTTGTTCGGCCTAAATCGTGGGAGGGAGGGCCGTCCACACAGCCTCCCGCGCAGCATGCCTTCTGGGCACGCTGTCCTCTTAGTGACCGTCTACTTAAAGGGACTTTGTCAAGGTTGACAGGCTCAATTTAATATACATTAAAAAGAACTTAGCTTGTTTCCTCAGTTCCGAAAAGGCTGTCAGTGCCTGGGAGAGGGTCAGCTCCGCTGCAAGGTTAAAAGACCTGCTCAGGGAAAACACTCCCACGGTCCAGTGCCTCCCTAATCGTTCCATTTTGCTTTAACGGTGTCCAGGTTCTCACTTGGAAAATGCTCTCTGCCACACATTCCCATCACTGACAGCCCAGATCCTGCCAGGTGAGAGTTATTCTCTGGGCATAATTAGGCTCTTGCAGGCAGTGTTCAGGCTCCCTGCCCAGGAGGTCCGTGCTGTGGAGCGGCTAACAGAGACCAAGCACTCACAGCCCGAGGGGCAGTTTCCCCTCTGTGCATTCTGTTCTGTTGGCTTGTATAAGGCAGCCCACAGGACAGACCAGGAGAGCCTTGGTACAGCAGGAAAGCATGGAGAGTGGAACTATATTGCTAGTAAGTTTTGAAGTGGAGATTTGGGACTGGGTCTGGCTGACTGCCAGTCCTGCGCTTGTCTCCAGATCCCACTTGGCCTGGCCTTCAGACAGGGAACCAAGTAGCATGGAAAACAAGTAGGAAGAGTTTCTAGGTTTGATTCCCGCTTTGGCACTTCCTAGTTCTGCAAAGTCGGGCAAGATCCTTGATTCCCCTGACTCTTGGTTTTGTCATCTATAAAAATAGGCTATTTGTGTCATTGACCCTTGTCTTGATGACTTCATGGTCATGCTCACCGAAGTGGGTCTGAAATGTACAGAGTTAAGGGTAGAGAACAGTGGTACTTGCCCAAGGAGCAGGTAAGGTAACAGCAACCCTCCTCCCGAGCCTTGAAATGGTTCAGGCTCACCGTGCCTCATGCCAGGGAGAGCCGGGCATATCAGAACTGACCCCTGACAGCAGCCCCGGGCTCACCCGGAGCCACCCTCCTGCTGACTGGCTTTGCTGTGACCTCACTGTGCACCTCTCCCTGGCTCTTCTGTTCCCTAGCTCTGTGCCCTGTCCCCTAGGACTGCTCTCTACCCTATTGACCAAGTCATCTCTCTTCATCTGAAGCTCAACTCCCCACAGCCCCTGGATTTGGGCAGCCCTCACCCTCCCAGTTAAAGATATATCTGTGGTTCCTTTGGAGAGTTAGAGCCCAAGCCAGAGGACTAAAGCATCATTCCAGTCCCAGGTGTGGGCCACGGGCTCCTCTGGTCCCAGGCTGCTCACTGCTGCCCTTCAGAGTTTCATGGCTCACCCTCAGTGGCTCCTGACAATTTGCAGCTCACAATTGTGCTGAAGGAAAGCTTTCTTTCCTGGGGCCCCTTTTATGTTTTCAGAGTGACATCCTTATGACTGGTTTCTAATCAAACACGGATTGGAATAGGGAGGGAAGAAGAAGAATTGAGGAAGTTTTCCGGTGGAAGGATGGAGATGAGAGAGAAGGGGAAATGAAGGAAGAGGAGTATGGAAGGTGAAAACAGAGGCAGAAGGCAGGGAGGGGACAAGGAGAGGACAAGACAAGAGGAGTGTCTGCCTGGCTGGGCAGTCCCTGTGCCGCAGATCCTGGGCTTCCGGCCTGACCCGGGGACATAATGCAAGGATCCCGGGCTTTGGCTGCAGCCTGAGAGCTAATCCTATGTGGTCGCTCCCTCAAGCAAGACTTTGTATCCTCTGAGCCTTGCTGTCCTTGTCTGTAAAACCAGAGTAACTCCACCTGCCGGGTAGGATTGTTTTGAAGATTAAAGGTAATATGTGGAAAGCAGGGGTACAGTATCTAGCACACGGGAAGTGCTCGGTAAACCATCACCGCCATGAAGATCATTAGCTGCTCTGGACAGGGCGGCTTCTCGGTTACCTCATGGGCGCCATGGTGCTGTTCGCTGATGCTCGGGAACAGCACGATGCCAACTGGCCCTGAGGCCCTGCCCTCCCACCACTTTTCGTCCTCTGCTTGATCTCTTTTCATTAGTATTGTTGCAGTTTCTCAAGGGGGATACATAGTTTTAAAAACTGGTACAGACTTCTGAATTAGCACTTGAAAGCAGTCGTAACTTCAGAAGCCGAACCATCCGAGGATGTACTGTCATCTCAGAGGACGTGATCTCACAGCGTCCGCATCTCATCAGTGTGTTCAGTGTGTACACACAAGTGTGCCCTTGGGAGGGGACAAGGGCGCCCTCAAGACCACATGCATCCCACAGGGACATTTGACATCAATAACTCCAAGTCCACTTTTCATACCCCCCGTCCTCCAAGGAACCTTTCAAATTCCTCACTCCTGTGTGCAATTAAGGACATTAGGTTGGCTGCTGTAATTGAGTTCAGTTCGATTTCTCACTTCAGACTTGGAAAATTATGTGTAAGGAAAGATTCACATGCCTTTCTAATCAGGCAGAGTTGACAGGAGAAAGGAAAAAAAAAGAAAGAAGAAAACTTCTGATCACTCAACCATTAAACAAATGGCGGTAACAGCCTGAGTCTAATTACTAGCTTCCCATGGGCTTCCGGTATTTTTAAAAACAACACCCCAAATGGGTAGACCTCCACACTCCAGAAACCAGTGGTTTCTTCCCATTGCCCCTTAGCTTCTGCGCAGGCTGCTTGGACCAAGTCTCAGAAGAAACAGTTTCTGAGTTCCTGATGCAAAATGGCAGTAGCTCTAACCACATTTTGTGAGCTCACGCCACGGGGCACCATCCCTTTTACCACCATCAGCTCCTTCGTTCCTTGGCTCCTCTTCTGGAGATGGGCATTCAAAATACAGAGGAAGAGGTCATTGCAGCATTATTCACAATAGCCAGAAGGTGGAACCATCCCAAGTGTCCATCACCAGATGGATAAACAAAAGTGGTGTATCCATACAACAGAATATTATTCAGCCATAAAAGGGGATGAAATTCTAATGCATGCTACTGTGTAGATGAACACCGAAAACAGAATGCTAAGTGAAATGAGCCAGATACAAAGGGAAAGACATTGTATGGTTCCACTTCCAGGAAATATCTAGAATAGGTACATTCATAGAGATGGAAAGTAGATTCAAGGATACCAAGGGCTGGGGGAGGCGGAAATGGGAACTTACTGCTTAATGTGTACAGAGCTGCCATTTGAGGTGATGAAAAATTTTAAAACTAGATAGTCATGATGGTTGCACAACATTATGAATGGAATTGGAATTAATGCTACTGAATCGTAGATTTGAGAATGGGTTAAAATGGCACATAAATTATGTTATATATATTTACTGTAGATTTAAAAAAAGTTACAGAGGCAGAAACTGAGGCTCATTTAAACCACTGTGTCAATTAGGATTCTACTGGATTCCAATGACAGAAGGTCCAGTCCAAATGACTTTGTAAAGGGGAAATACACTGACTCACAGAAACTGAGCAGTCTAGGGGTATGGCTGTATTCAGGGCTGTGCTGGATCATTTCTGTTTGCCCCTCCAGATCTGCTTGCTACCCTGCTTCTCCCTGCCCTCTGTCTCAGGAGCCTGCACTCTCGGTCACATTGACTGGCTCTGACAACTTCTGGCTTCCAGTAGGCATGGCCAACAGGAAATGCCAACACAAGCTTGGAGGGAGGGAGCAAAGAGAAGCCAGAGTATTTATTTTCCTGAATCTCTCCTTGCAGGGTCAGCCCAGGCTGGCTATATCCCTCAATCCAAGGTCACTGTCTGTCTCAAGGCGGCCCTCTCTCCATGACCCATGCCAGTAGGTTCTAGTAACTACTCCTTCCCACGTCCCTTTGAACCTCAAGGTGGTAACAGCTCCACTGTCGCTGGCCCTAGGTCCCTGTGGTATTTTTGCACTAAGTAGATCATCACCTTACACCTCTGCCCACAGTGAATAGTCCCTTTATTAAACCTTCCTCATATGATCTAGTTCAAGTGAACCATCTGTTTCCTGTTGGACCGTGACTCTAATGAGATCTGTAATGTATCCTTCCTGTTGGGACCTTGGCTCCCCATCTCTTAGATCCATCTCTTAGATCTTTTGCTGGACTAGCCTCAGCCCATGCATCAGACGAACAGGAACAGCTGCAGCTCCCGCATTTTCTGTGTTTCAAGACCCATGTGAAAAACTGGGATTTTCATCCCCAAAAACTATTATCAAAATTCCCATGGACTCTCGGTGGCACTGAGTGTGCCACGTGTCCCGCCCTGAGCCCAGCAGTGGCCAGAGGAAGGCTCAGTGCTGATGAGCTTGAGTCACATGCTCCACCCTGTGGATGCACAGTGAGGAGGAGTGCAGTCCCCAAGGGAAAACCAGGAGGCCTTTACTGTGATAAGTGATTTAATATAAGCAATATCTCTGGTCTTTGCTCTTAAAACTCTTGGAATTTCCTAAGTGTTGGGAACAATAAAGGTATCTTTTGTTATGTTAATGAAGTGACTTTAGACTGTACCAGAGGATGGAGGCTGGTTGCCAGGAGAAGCAACCATGTGATTAGAAAGTTGGAACTTTCAGTCCCGCCATTCCCCCTCCCCCTCAAGGCTCAGAAGAGTGGCTGGAAGTTTAATCAGTCACCAACTGCCAATGATTTAATCAATGAAGCCTCTATAAAAACCCAAAAGGGGGAGTGCCTGGATGGCTCAGTCGGTTAAGCGTCCAACTCTTAATTTCAGCTCAGGGTCCTGGGATCGAGCCCCAGGTTGGGCTCTGCTCTCAGCTTCTGGCTCCATGCTTGGTGGGGAGTCTAGTTGAGATTCTCTCCCTCTCCCTCTATCCCTTCCCCCCAACATGCACTCTCTCTTTCTCTCCATCTCTCTCTCAAATAAATTAATAAATCTTAAAAAAAAAAAAAAAAGGACTTGGTTCTGAGAGTTTTCAGATTGGTGAGCATATGGAGATTCGGGGAGAGTGGTACACTGAGAGAGGACATGGCAGCTCTGAGCCTCTTCCCCATACCTTGCCCAATGCCTCTGTTGAGCTGTTCCTGAGTTATGTCTTTTTCTAATAAACCAGGGAGCTAGTGAGTAAAATGTTTCTGAGAACTGTGAGCAACTCTAGCAAATTAATCGAACCTAAGAAGGGGGTTGTTAGAACTTCCCATCTATAGCCAGTCAGTCAGAAGCACAAGAGACTGGCATATGAAGTGGTGGGGGGGCAGTCTTGTGGACTGAGCCCTAATCTGTGGAATCTTATGCTATCTCCAGGTAGATGGTGTCAGAATTGAGGAGAATTGTAGTACACCCAGCTGGTGTCGGAAAATTGCTTGGTGGTGTGGGGGAAGACCCCACACACTGTAACTGGGTGCAAAATATTAGATACCACAAAGAGAGTAAATGGAAGCCACTTGGCAAAAACCACGGGTGCACAGCAGTCACTGTTCTAAGGTCTCACAACTGATAAAAACTCATATCTGTTTGCCTGACTCCAAGCCCCAGCATTTTCCAGTACTCTTTGCCCTTTCCTTGGCCACTTCCCCACAACCTTTCTGCTGGGAAGTTGGGCCAAGTTTCAGAACAGGGGTTCAAGTAAGTGTTAGAGTAGGAGTGATCATAAGAGCCAAGTCAGGGAGAAGAAGGGACAGTCCATGGTAGGCTAGAGAAGGTGATGGGATGAAGCACCCCATCCAGGTCATCCAAGCTTGAACAGCTCTCTAAGCTTTTACTTCCTGAGATATGACAAAGCATAACCAGGCACCTGCCATGGAAGATGGGCAGGGAAAGAAAAGTTGGATCCCAGGACCAGCCAAGGAAGGAATCAATGTGCTGGGAATGCAGGGAGGAGGATGAATTTGGAAAGCAGAGTGTGACCTCTGAAAGTCAGGGCAACAATTGGCTTTCAGGTCAAACCATGGAAGAAACCAGGGATGAGCAGGCCTCTGAAGTCCAGGAAAGCCAGTTGGGCATGAGTTAGCCCCAAAGGGAGCAATTTGCCTAGAAAGCTAAGCTTGAAAAACTCCCAGAATAGTTACAGTATTTACTTTCTTGGCACTGACCAGGATCAATTGGAAGTCTTTCAAAAAATACTCATTTAGCACCTGGCTCCGGACTAGGCACTAAGGATGCAATGACAAGTCCTGCACTGAAAGGTGGCATTTGATGCTATGCTGCAGTAAGCACAGGGGCCATAGGAGCACTGAGAAAGGCACCTGACAAACTGCAGGAGAAGAAAGTAGGGAGGGAAGGGACCATGAAGGCTTCCCAGATGAGGGAGCACCTGGGAGTCCTGAAAGGGTAGACAGACTGAGGTGGAGTGGAAAGAGCTAGGAGCTGTAAGACATGGATTCAAATTCTCAGCAGTGTCACCAAGTTATAGAATATTGGACTCATCAAGTTATAGAATATTGATACCCTATCAGTAAATGGAGGGCCCCTTTGGGAGTCATTCCTTGAATATTACCACCCTGAACTATATTGAATGTCTCTCCCTCAAGGTCACATAGCACCCTGTGTGACCTCCATCATAGCACAATTCGTCCGTTCATTAAATAGATATTTCCTGGGTGCTGGCTATGTGCCAGGGATGATGAAAAAAATCCTCACTCAGTGTGTAATCATTATGTGGTTCCTCCTCTGTTCTGGCCATCCCCAGCCCCACCCACTGGGCTTTGAGAGGCTCTGGATTTAAGACCATGTCTCGTGAATCCCCCGTGACTAACACACAGCTCAAGAAAAGTGATTTACAATGAACAAGTAACTACATGAATGAAAGAACGAATGAATGAGCTAGATGATCTTTAAGATCACGCCCATCCCTAAAACACTACAAAATCCTTTAGATGGTAAAGCACAGTAGGTCTGTTTGAGGGATCAGGGAACAGGAAGAGGTGCCTGAGGTGAGCCGGGAAAGGCTTCTTTGAGATGATTCTGTAACCTTCTGAATATCACTGCTGACACCATCTTTACCTGGCCTTTAAATATAGGACTCTCCTTGTTTGGTTGTTGACAGGGCCAACAACCTGCTGCCTTTAGGCCAACTCACAGGCTTAAGGGCCCAATAGAAGTCCAGAGCATTCACCATTTCAAGAGAGAAAAAAAATCTCTATAGTTATCTTTAATTGTATCCCCTCTTTTTTTAAATTACAAAAGAATTACTTGATCATTTTAAAAAATTAGAAAAGTCAAGCAAATTTCAACTCCTCTTGAGAGTTAACCACTGATAACATGTTTCCATATTCTTCCCAGAATAATCTGTAAGCATATTTTATCTTCACATCTTATTATTGATAATTTTTTTCTAAAATTTGTTCTGCTTGATTTTGCCTAATATTACATCATAAGCATTTAACCATGCCATGCAAATGCCTTCATAAACATCATTTTAAATTGCTACAGAATGTTCCATCCTATAGAGAGGAGTCATAATTTACATAACCAATCCCAGATCAGACATTTAGATTATTTCCAATATTCATTATTATAATAAGCAGCCCTGTGATAAATGTGCTTGTGTGGAAAGCTCTATTTACATTTCTGATCAAATCCTTAGGCTGGGCTGGAGGAAGAAAAATTACCGAGTCAAAGGCAGGGATGGTTTTCAAGCGCTCGCTATCCAAGGCCAGGTTATTTTCCAAGTGATGTTGCCCCACTGTGGACTCCCCCGAAAGAGCATGAAGGAGTGAGCTCTCCATTGGTCACGTGTTTTTGTTTTCTTTCTCCCTCTCTTAACGTCACCCATTTACACTGTTCTCCCTCTTTCTTCGTCTAAACCTGTCTTCCAGGTCAGAGACACCTGGGGAAGGAATGGAAGGGGGGCTGGATTGATGGCCTTTAGACCCTTCTCCTCCTACCCAGCAGGGAAAGCAAATCCACCTCAGGCCCTGGAATTTTAATTAAACTCCTAGCAGCAGGAATCTGATCCCTGAAGTTAGTCATTGCTCTGAGCTCAGTACCAGGCCCCCAGGAGATAACAAGAGAGAGACTCTACAGGTGATTTATAGTAGCTGAATTTGATCATACATATAAAAAATGATCTGGATGAGGAGGAATGGCCTTGACCTTCTGGACAGAGAGGCCACATGACTTCTGTTAGTTCCAGAGCAGGGGATGAAAAAGCCCATTAGGCATATTAAAAAGTATTCAATTTGCCTTCCACAGGCTTGCATCAGGAACAAATATGCCCTGTGACACATGACACTTCGGGTCCACGCACAGGTCTATGTTGCCAAGGGCCAGGAGAGGCCAGCTTGTATCCAGCTCAGACAAACATCTTTGATCAAATGGACTTGAGTCTGGAAATCACGACAAAGAGAAGCAGAGCTTAGAAGGAAAGTAGGACACTGCAGGAATCACAGACTATTAGAGAAGTCACCCAGGTTACAAATGAAAAAAAGGCTCTGAGAAGGAATGTTATGAAGCAGTTAGTGACAGAGGCAAGATAGGAACCAGCCTCCCTGACTCCCATCAGTGCTCTTTCTGCTAAAACATTCTGCCTACATTTTGTTCAGAGAGAGTTGGTCAATTGAGTTCTTGAGGAAATGTAGTCATGTTGAATCCCAAGTTGTCTGGACAAAACAGTTTCTAGAAGAAGCCACACTCACCAAAGGGCCAAACCCTCCCCCTTCACCCACTCCCCCCCACCCCAAGCTACTTTAGTCTGGCAGAAGTGCAAGGATTTTTGCACATGGGGTCTGCTTTGGTAAAGCAATGCCCCCTGAACTCTGTAGTCTGGTGACCCTTTCCTCCAGCCCAATTCACACATAGGCTTCTAAAGGAAAATCACACCCAGCCTAGACCAGGCAGGATTTCTGGCTTGTGTTTCTTCTTAAGAACTTTACAGCAAAGTGGCTCTGAATCGTGCAAAGTTACCACAAAGACTGGCAAACCCACAGAGGACTGGCACCACTACCAGAGCCCAGAATCTGCAACTTTGCAGCTTACTCACTGTTTCCAGCCTGCTTCTTCATCTTTAGATTGGAGAGGACCCTACTCTTTCATATGCACTTCAGGAATTACTGCTGGAATCAGCTGAGATAATACATGAAAGCTCTTTGTAAACTCTAGAACACTCCCCAGAAGTCAGCCAGATGTGTTCTCTGAGTAAGAAGGTGCTGGGGATGAGGGGAGGAAGAGTGTAGCATTCGAGGTAAACAGCAGCTGTCCACCACCCCCCTCTCTCCCCTGCTCTGAGCAGGGGAAGATCTGGGGATCTTCCTGAGCCATCTTGTGGCAGCTGATCACTTAGAGCAGTAGTTTTCAACTATTTTTTAAAGCAAAGAATCCTTATTTATAAAGAAATAGTTCACAGGACCCACAGGTATAAAACTGATAATAGCAATGTTGCTTTGGTTAGACTGGGGCTAGATGGTGGGGAGGTGGGACAAAGCCGTGTCTTTATTTTTAACTCCTTAGGTGCCAGCTCACAAAAACTGAAATATTTGTCTATTTATTCAGAATGCATTTACTAATACTCCTAAATATTTAGGTTCTGACCAGCCTAAGTCTGCCTCCCACCCCTGAGGGGTCAGGGAAGGGCCTCTGCCCACTGGACACATCCACTCAAGATAAAGTAAGACCTTCCTTTCTAGCCTGTGAGGTTTTCTTTTAAACTTTTAACCAATTAGCGCTCTATCACTCATTCGTTCATGTAGTCATGTAATCATTCAAGACAAGGACTTTTCCAGAGTAGCCAAAGTCCATCTATTGCAAAGGGCAAGTAGATATAGAAGAAAGAAATTTGTGTTTGAGGTTAGATCTAGTTCCAGTCTTGTGTTCAATTTTTACTGTCTGGCCGATCTTGAGATAATCTCTTAATTGCTCCAGGCCTCAGTTTCCTCAATGGTAAAAGCGGGCTAGTAATGCCTACCTCCCAGGGTTGCCTGTTACGAAAGACAGTATAGCCCGCATACCACCTAGCCACATCTCAGGGAACATCCTCAGAAAGCATCCCAAATAAGTTTGTTTTCCGAATGTCTGTCTCACCAATTACACTATAAACTGCAAAAAGGCAAGGACTAGACGTGGACCATTCATCATTGTATTTTTAGAACCTAGCACAGCCCTGACACACAATTTTTTTTTTTTTTTTTAAAGATTTTATTTATTTTCTTGACAGAGAGAGACATAGCGAGAGCAGGAACACAAGCAGGGGGAGTGGGAGAGGGAGAAGCAGGCTTCCCGCAGAGCGGGGAGCCCGATGTGGGACTCGATCCCAGGACCCCGGGATCATGACCTGAGCCGAAGGCAGACGCTTAACGACTGAGCCACCCAGGCGCCCGTGACACACAATTTAATGAACGAAGGGCTTAAAAGGATCCAGGCACCATGCTAAGCAGTTGACCTGCATCAGCAGCATCGGTAAATCTTCACATGCCCTCTGTCATAGTTACTTCTCTTTACAGATGAGGAAACCAACACTCACAGAGGTTCAATACATTGTCCTAGGTCGTACAGGTCAGTAACAGACTACACCTGCACTTAAGAACCACATCTCTCTGCTCCAGAGGCTCTGCTTTTGCCATAACGCATAACTGCCTCTAGCTGGAGAACTGGCGTGGCTTGTTGTAGGTCCAGGCATGCTTAGACAGTACTTCTCCAGTACTCGGAGAAGGACAGAGAAGGCCTATCAGGTGTCCAGGTGGAAGGACCAGTTGAAAAAAAAAAAAAAAAGCAAAGGTATTCAGAGGTATCATGTGGTCCAGTCTTGTAAGGGCTACCTTGCCTGAAAGAGATTAGAGTCAGTTTCACAGGCAGCCCTGACCACCAAGATGAAGATGTGGAATTTGTCTAATTAAAGAGCCCTTGGAGGGCTTAAATCAGGACAGTGACAACACCAATTTGGAAAGAGCATTCTGGCAGGAGCATGGAGGATGGATAGAAATGGAAAGAATGCACCTAAGGTCCACTTAGGCTAAGGCTTAAGGCTTTCAAGTCAAGACTCCCCTCTGTCATCTACTAGCTATGTGAGTTGGGTAAGTGATTTCCCCTTTCCGGGTTCTGGGCTTCTCATGGGTACAATGGGGATACTGTAGTACCCACCTCGTGGGGCTACTGAGAGGGGTGAATGAGATGAGGCACAAACAGTATCTGACACCCACTGGGCTATTTTTATATAAATAGAGGTAGAGAGAGAGGATTCATAGCAGAAGCATTTCTGAAGAATAATGATAAAATTTGGGGTTACTGCTCCAAGGTAAGGGATGAGAGAAAGATAAATAGTCAAAAGGTTCTGGGTATTTGCAGAAATGGTGATGTCATTAGGGAGGATGTGGAATGTGACAACCTCTGCCCTGTCCAACTCAGAAAGCACCTCCCTTACCCTGCTCCTCCAGCCCTGGGCTAGGTATTTTGAAACACTGCTTAATTCTGTGTCACTCCAGACCAGGAATTATGCTTTGAATTTCTAAAATAACACTGAGAGAAATTAAGAAAACCCTCCTGTTATTTCTCCATTCCTATTTGTCATGATTATTAATCATAACTAATATTTGTATAGCATATTCCAGTTTAGAGAACATTTTCATCTATATTGTTGTATCAGGGATAAAAGAAAATTCATCAACCATAACTGGATTATTGAACAGTCTGAACTCATCAGGGCACAAATACAAACAGGTTTGATTTTTTTTTCTCTAATCACCACCTTCAACCATGGGGTCAAACATCCTTCCCCTACCCCTTAATGACACCTTTGGCAAATTCCATACTTTTCTGGTTGCTTTTGGACCTAAAAACACTCCACCTTGTTTGAAACTTCAGTTCCATGTCCTAATTAATGTTCACCCCATCCTCTTTCCACAAGGCTGGTCAGTCTTCAGCCTCAGGGACTGGTCATGGAGGTAGGGAGGAAGAAAGGGTGCCTGCAACTGAAAGTCAGGGATGGAAAATGGGACAAAACCAGTTGTTCTAATTTGTCCGGATTCTGTTGTGATCATCTCTGTTTTGAGCTTCTCAGGCTAAGGACAGCGTCTGCTGGATGGATGGCAGGTATCCAAACACTGGCTCCCCTGTGGGTACGTGTGAGAAAGCTGCAGGGGACCCAGCAGGGGCAGGAGATCTTCCTAGGGCTCAGTTCTGTGATGAGGGAGGGAGCTCACACCCTGGCCAACCTCTTCCTCTTCACTGTGCTCCCCGCACTCCCCCCACCCCCGCCATTGTTAGCATCACAGCGTCTTACAGCCAGGGTCCTTGTGGGTGATCCTTTCACCCTGCTGCTGGGCTAGGCCGGTGACATGCAGTTGAAGAACTTCCCTCTGTGTCCCTAATCTTCTGCTTAGGCAGCTGGCAAGGTGCGTGGGCAAGGAGGTCAGGGCCACGACGTGTGGCCACTGCGCAGTTTTCTTAACCGGGCGGCATTGCACCCCTTTCTTCCTGGCTTCCGAGTCTGGCAGCAGATTCTCTGCTCTCTATCACTTACCCCGGGTGGAGTGTCTGTGACCTTTCCCCCTCCTCCCTGCTCCTCTCCCAGGGAAGGATTCCAGTGTGCAGCATGGGCCCCAGGACCCTCTGCGTGGGGGGAAGCCAGGGAAGGCAGGAATGGGAGCCAAGGGGGAACAGAGAGCTCCCACGGGCTGGTTCTATGAGAGAACCCAGGCACAACTGGTGTCCAGAAGAAAGTCTCTGGGGAAACTGCGATGTGCAAACGATGTTGAGAAATAGAGTGGTGGAGAAAGCATTGTTTTAGTTAATTGTGTGGTGTGCTAGGAATATATTCCATATTTACTGTATTTGAGAAAGAATGTGGTAGAAATTAAATTGCTTGTCAATTACTTTTAATGTCATTTGGAAATATGACACTAACTAGGGTTGGTCTTCAGGCAAATTTTATTACCCTTCACAAATCTTAACTCTGGTGCTCTCATTCCCATTTCTAAGATGTGGAAAGTAAGGCACAAACAGGTTAAGAGATTTTCCCCAAATCGTAAGTTAATAAGGGGTAGATCCCAGACTCAAACTCCAGTGTTGGTCTAACTCTTAAGTACAAAATTGTTCTATGATATAATAGTATGACTACACATTATTGAAGAGAACACTGTGACTCACAAATGCTATCAAAATCAGAATTGTACAAGGGAAAATGCCTCCAAAAATGGCAAGAATTTATATAGGCTGTTGGAGATCCCCAAAATCCATTTCTAGAAGCTGAAGTTGGAGACACTCTGAAAGTCACCTTGAAAAAGCATCAGTACCCATCCTACAGATGCCCCCGGTTCCCCCCACAGCCTCTCATGTTCAGAGCTCAAAGGGCCCAGTTACAGTTACCAGGGCCAGGCCCCTGCCTCCAGCAGGACCACTCCAGAGAAATAGAGAGGCACTTCTATAGAAACGTAGAATCTCAAAGTCCATCTCCAAATACAGGCACCTGGAGAGTGGAGCAGGCTCTGGTCTTGCATTTCACACCAGTCCACAATGGGAGAAGGTGGAAATGATGCAATACAGCAGCTTTGCAAGAAAACAAAGCAGTCAAGAGCCTAACAAGATAGCTGAGCTCTAAGGAGCCATCAGAACCTGAAAGCCTTACTCAGAATCTGTGACACGTGGTTGGAGGTTATTTTGATGTTCCTCAGGCTGCAGAGCCCACGGTTGTGCCTCCAAAATGCTTCTATAGGTTGGACTGAACAAGATAGTCCTCTGGGCTGGGAAACATTCTAATGCAGCATTTCAGGCCTGCCTTGGTGTTGAGGAAACATCCAGTTTCACTGAATGTTGAATTCGGGTTCATCCAGCACTGTTTTTTTTCTTGATTTCATTTCTAATTCAAACAACAAAAGCCCTGGCTATATAATACATATGCACATAATTAAAATATATGTAAATATGTTCACATGTGTGTCCCATTAAATGATTAGTGCTTCCTATAGTTTTTATTTGTTGTTTATTTGTTTTGTTTGGTTGACATTTGAGTGTAGTTGACAACAATGTTACATTAGTTTCAGGTGTATAACTCAGTGATTTGGCAAGTTTATGCATTATGCTGTGTTCACCACAATATAGCTACCATCTGTCCCATTATATTGCTATTACAATATCACTGACTGTATTCTTTATGCTCTGCTTTTTTATTCCCATGGATTACTCATTCCATAACTGGAATGAGTAATTCCAGTATATCCCTCTCCCCTTCACTCATTTTGCCGGAGCACCCAGACCCCTCCCCTCTGGCAATCATCACTTTGTTCTCATTTATAGTTCTGATTCTGCTTTTTGTTTCTTTATTCATTTTTTAGATCCATTTATGAGTGGAATCATATGGTATTTCTCTTTCCGAGTCTGACTTATTTCACTCACCGTAATACTCCCTGGTCCATCCATGTTGTCACAAATGGCACAATCTCACCCCTTTTTATGACTGTGTAATATTCCATTGTGTATCTATATACCACATTTTCCTTATCTATTCTTCTTCTGGTGAACACTTAGATTGCTTCCCAAGTCTTGGCTATTGTAAATAATGCTGCAATAAATATAAGCGTGCGTATATCTTTTTGATCTAGTGTTTTCATTTTCTCTATGTAAATACCCAATAGTGGAATTATTAGATCATATAGTATTTCTATTTTAAATTTTTTGAGGCACTGCCATACTGTTTTCCACAGGGGCTGCACCAATTTACATGCCTACCAACAGTGCACGAGGGTTCCTTTTTCTACACTTCCTTTACAATACTTACTGTTTCTTGTCTTCTAGATTTTAGCCATTCTAACAGGTATCAGGTGATACCTCATTGTGATTCTGATTTGCATTTCCCTGATGATTAGTGATGTTGAGCATCTTTCCATGTAATTTGTTGGCCATCTATATATGTCTTCTTTGGAAAAATGTCTATTCAGGTCCTCTGCCCAGTTTTTAATCAGATTGTTTGGGGTTTTGTTTGTTTGTTTGTTTGTTTGTTTTTTGTTTTGGGGGTGGAATTTGGTCTTGAGTTGTATGAGTTCTTTATATATTTTGGATATTAACCTCTTATCAGATTTATCATTTACAAATATCTTCTCCCATTTGGTAGGTTGTCTTTTTATTTTGTTGATGGTTTCCTTTACTGTGCAAAGGCTTTTTATTTTGACGTAGTCCCAATAGTTTATTTTTGCTTCTGTTTCCCTTGCCTCAGGAGACATATCTAGAAAAATGTTGCTACGGCTGATGTCAGAGACATTACTGCCTCTGCTCTTTTCTAGGTTTTTCATGGTTTCAGGTCTCACATTTAGGTCTTTTATCCATTTTGAGTTTATTTTTGTGTATGGTGTTAGAAAGCAGTCCTGTTTCATTCTTTTCCTTGTAGCTATTCAGTTTTCCCAGCACCATTTATTGAAAAGACTATCTTTTCCTTATTGAATATTCTTGCCTCCTTTGTCATAGATTCATTGGCCATATAAATGTAGGTTTATTTCTGGAATTTCTATCCTGTTCTATTGATCTATGTGCCTATTTTTGTGCCAGTACCATACTGCTTTGATTACTAAAACATTGTAGTATATCTTGAAATCTGGAATTATGATACCTCCAGCTTTGTTCTTCTTTCAGGATTGCTTTAGGTATTTGGGGTCTTCTATGGTTCCAGATAAATTTTAGTATTATTTGTTCTAGTTCTGTAAAAAGTACTGCTAGTATTTTGATAGGGATTGCATTGAACCTATAGATTGCTTTGGATAATATGGACATTTTGAGGGGCACCTGGGTGGCTCAGTCTTTAAGCGTCTGCCTTCGGCTCGGGTCATGATCCCAGGGTCCTGGGATGGAGCCCCGCGGGAAGCCTGCTTCTCCCTCTCCCACTCCCCGTGCTTGTGTTCCTTCTCTTGCTGTGTCTCTCTGTCAAATAAATAAATAAAATCTTTAAAAAAAAATATGGACATTTTGACAATATTAGTGTTTCTAATCTAAGAGCATGGAATATCTTTCCATTTGTGTCATCTTTAATTTATTTCATTAGTGTTTTATAGTTTCAGAGTACAGGTCTCTCACCTCTTTGGTTAAGTTTACTCCTATATATTTTATTCTTTTTGGTGCAATTGTAAATGGTGTTGTTTTTTTGAATTTCTCGTTCTGCAATTTCATTGTTAGTGTATAGAAATGCTACCAATTGCTGGGTGTCAGTATTGTATCCTGCCACTTAGCTGAATTCGTTTATTACTCCTAGTAGTTTTTTGGTAGAATCTCTAGGATTTTCTATGTATACTATTATGTCATCTGCAAATAGTGACATTTTAACTCCTTCTTTACCAAAATGAATGCCTGTTATTTCTTTTTCTTGTCTGATTACTGTGGCTAGGATTTCTAGTACTATATTGAATAAAAATGGTAAGAGTGGACAGCCTGCCTTTTTCCTGACCCTAGAAGGAAAGCTCTCAGTTTTTCACTATTGAGGATGATGTTAGCCATGGGTTTTTCATATATGTTCCCTCTAACCCCATTTTATTGAGATTTTTGTCAGGAATGGATGTTGAATCTTGTCAAATGCTTTTTCTGCATCTACTGAGATGATCATAGGATTTTTATCCTTCGTTTTGTTGGTGTGATGTATGAGATTGATTGATTTGTGAATATTGAACTATCCTTTCATCCCAAGAATAAATCCCACCTGAATATACTATATGCCAGTCACTTTACTGTATCTCATTTTATCCTTACAATAGTCTTGGGTATTGGGAATTTGATCCCCAACTTATAGATTGAGGAAGTAGGAACCACTGCATATTTGTAACTTTTCTCAGCCTTCATTTTATGATACCATCAGATTGATGTTCTAAGGGAGATATGGATACAGCAGCCCTGTATGACAGCACTCCACAATTTACACAGTAAAGGCACTCCAAGACCCAGCTGCACAGCTGGGATAGATGGAGACCACCAGAAAGGGAATGGTCAGAACATTTTTGGCCTGTGAAATGAGGTGGGGAAGGAGAGTATTGCTGTGGTATGTTTGAGCACAGTCAAGGCAAAGGAGCGAAAGGAAGAAAGGAAGGAAGGAAGGAAGGAATGAAGGAAGGGAAGGAGGGAGAGAGGAAGGAAAAAAGGAGAAAAGAAAAAATACTGCAGAAAAGGAACCAAGATCTTGAAAGAAGAAATATTTTCAACCCTTGGTGATACTCCTCAATTTCATCAAGAATGGGGGTAAAATTGTAATAAAACAATAGCTCTTTAACTGGGCAGGGCACTTTGCCAATTTCTCATGTGTTTCTACATCCATGATACACTCGGTCTTGAGGTAAATCCAAGAAGAAAGCAAGGCAGGATTATTAACTCCACATTACTAGTGTGTCTTAGAGACTTGAAATGGCTTGCCCGAGATCACACACTCAATGGTAAAGTGGCTGCTATGGCTGTCCTGTCCTGTTTGTCATTATTGGTTCTGTTGTGATAAGCAAATCTGATCACATCATTGTCCAGATGAAAACCTTCTGTGGCCTTAGAAAAAAATCTAAATTCTAAATCTTTCTTTTTTTTTTTTTAATTCTAAATCTTTCATGATCCTTGCCCAGCTGTCACATTCTGCCACTCATCCCAACCTCCACCTAATCCAAGTTCCAGAATTTGCTAACAGTTTATGGCATCATGCTGTTTCACCTCACCATGGCTTTGCATCTGATATTCCTCCACCCTGGACCACCCCCTAACACCACCCATGTGCCCAGGCTCTCTAGGACACCCTATACTTTCAAGACTCAGCTCATTCATCTCCTCTTCTAAGCAGTCTTTCCCTTCTGCTTTGGTTGGACTCACTGGTAGAAAGATTTTTGTTTGTTTCTTTTCCCATATGTGAGCTAAAATATGTCTTCCTATAGCTTTTGCTCATCAGTCCCTCAGAGAATGTATAAAGAACACATACATATAAGTCTATTCCTTCTTTCTTCAGCACTGTTCAATATTTAAAGACCCCGATATTATCTCACCCAAATTTCTCCTCTTCAGATTTTACATTTCATCTCCTTTCAGTTGGACACAGGACATGGATTCAAGTTCCTCATCATCCTGGTCACTCTTTACAGCACATGCTAACCTACTGTAGCATTTGTGCAGGAAGGAACAGAATATTCCATGTCTCATATGACCAGCACGCAGTGTTGGAACCAATAGAGAACCAATATGTATTGAGCAGCATCTAGCATTCTGCCAGCTGTTTTATTGACTTTATCTCATTTTAATCTTCACTGAATGATGAAATGTTATTATTGTCTCATATTTACAATAAGGAAATGGAAGCTTGGAAAGAATAAATGACTTTCCTTAGGATGCACATCTGGTAGATAGCAGAGCAGGAATCTAAACCTTGATCTGAACAACACCAAACCCATACTGTTTCTATTGCATTATCAGAATCATTCCTTATCCTCTAGATATTTCACTTCAGTTAACTCAGCTACACAGGGAGTCAAATATAACAGCTATAGCCTGTTTTTCCTCCTGCTCTGCCAAGTGTCCAATCATCATCTTGAATTTCCTAGAATCCAGATAGTTTTCTGATTTGCAAGGTCAAATTTGTAATCTCACTTCCCCTCTTCAAGAAAATTAAAATAATTGACATTCTCCATCTCATCTGCTCTTCAGCACCTCTCTTATTGTGCCAGTTGCTGAATAAACATGCCAGCTAAAATAGTCACATCTTTAGCAGTCTCCATCTGCTTTATTGGTTTCTTCAAATAAAATAGTACTGTGATGAATAATACTATCTAATTGTCAATATGCACATGCAGCTCAGACACTGCTGGTTCAAGTGGCTTCCAGAGTGCCCTGATGGGTACTACAGACCTCAGTGGCTCTCAGAAGTATCCATGAAAAGTAACTTGGGCAGGGACCACAGTCTGCTTCTTAGCCATACAAAACACCTATCTCAATGTCTCCCAATCTGTGTTGCAGCCAACATCATCCAAGCATTCTGATAGGGTGTGGAAATGACTACATCCAGGCACTTTCCACTATACCACAGCCACTCAATTAAAGATGAATGGGTTAAGTAAGTGATACAGATATGAATGTATGAAAGAGTAGATGACAGGATAAGTGGGTGGATATTTGGTGGTTGGATAAATAAATGGATAGATGAGTAGAAAGATAGGATGAATGACAATTGAAAGAAGAAATGGAGGGGAAATAGGAAAGAAGATTCAGACCAAAGCTATGACATTCTTGAAAATTTACAGCAGAGAATTTAAAAGGGCCACTTGATAATAGTAATAATACCAGAAAACTTGAGTACTTACTATGCCCCAGTCAGTGTTCTAAGCATTTTATAAAATGATTTCATTTACCAATCACAGCATCATTATTACTCATGTATTAACAGAGGTGCAAAAACTGATAAAATAAGCCACAATAAATTTTCCTCTCCATATCCACCCAGAGCCATGTCTATCATCTAGATTCACACAGACCAGTGTTCCCCCTCTTCCCAAGAATCCAATATTCAAATTAAAGTCAACACTTTTTGAGTTCTCATACTAGTCAAGGAATTCTGTTTGATGCTAGAGATGTAGGGGTAAATAAGACTGAGTCCCTCAAAAATCTCATGGTGACACAGAAGAGACAGATAAGTAAGCAAATTTGTGGATTATAGTGTGGTCTGCTAAACAGCACACACAAAGAATGTTTAGAGTTTTGAGAGAAGATATGAGGGTTGACCCTATAAGGGGGCAATGATCACATACACCACTCCTGATGCTCCCTTCTCTAGGAGGAACTTCCTAGTGCCTAACCAAACTGGCCACCATTTTCTGGGTGGTTCCAATTTGTCTACAACTTTCTCAGAACGTGAATCCTGGGTGAATCTGATTGGGGAGGAGAAAGGATGGTATGGAGAAACATTTCCTGCCCATCCCGTATCCCTGTTGCTGGAATAAAATGGTTAACCAAGAAGACTACAGGATTAGGTTTGGTCTACGTATGTGCTATTGGCCTCAACAACCAGCTGTCTCCACTCTGCATGGCTAGGAAACAGTAAGAGCAAATAACATCACGTAGCCTGTCTTAACCCGTTCATTTTATCTATTTCTATTTTAGGTAAGATTTCCTTTTTTGATTCTAACCCAAATATGACTCAGTGAAATATGTTACATTCACATCAATCCCAAGGAATATCACTCTACCCTGTATTGAATTTCTGACAAGGATCCATTGTTATCACATGGAAAGATTGACCACATAATTCCCAATTAGTTGATGATAGCTAAAGGCTATATCTGTGCTTGTCCATATTAATGAATATGATGAAATTAATGGTACATCATTTCAAAACACATATTTATCAGATGTCATATTTTTCCCATACTTAATTTACAGGGTCATGTACTCATAAAAGAGTATGGTGAGTCACCCCTTGAAATATAAACTTTAAACAGTATAATGGTAACATTCCTCCTTGTCTAAGTTCCCTAAAAATCCTTAAAGACCCAATCCAATCCTTTCTCCTCTCTGATGGCTCCCTAGACCAGTGGTTCTCAATGTGTGGTCCCTGGACCAACAGCATCAGCATCTCCTGGGAACTTGTTAGAACTGTAAGTTCTTGAGCCTTACCAAATCAGAAACTCTAGAGGTGGGGCCCAGGAATCTGTGTTTTAACAAACTTTCAAGGTGATACTGATTGATGCATGCTAAAATTTGAGAACCATTGCCCTAGAGTGGTGGCCCCTGGGTAGTATACAGTTCAGTTCAAACCACAAACATTTATAGAGAAACTGCTATGAAGTAAGTTCTGAACTAGGCACTGGGCACTAATGACAAGAAGATGGATAAGACAGAGAACATACCTTTGAAAAACTAACATCTACTGAAAACTACAAAATATGTTGAAGCAGAGGCAGAATAGTGTAGTACTGTGCTGCCTGACCAGAGCTGGGCAGTAGACTCTCTTGATAGATGACAGATCAATTGATCGATCTCCGGAGAGTCAGGAAGTTGAGCATGGATACCAGGAATCTCACCCTGCTGGAGAACACTGTGTTGTGGTTAAGAACACAGGTCTAAAGTGAGACTGTGGTATAAACCTTGCCTCTGCCCTTTGTTAGTTGTGTGATCTTGAGCAAGTTGGCCACTCTGCTCAGCAAAAGGATAAGGTGTATTGATAATAAGCTTGCTATCTGAAGCCTGCTTTCCTGGGCTTAAATCCCAGCCCTACCACATGCTAGTTGTGTGACCTTGGGCAGGTTGCTTAAACTCTCTATGCCTCAGTCTTCCTATCTGGAGGATGGAATGCTTCATAAAACTACGGCAAGGATTAAGTCAGTTACATATATGAGGGACTTGAACAGTGATACAAGCTATGCAGGATTGGTGGTAGTGGTGGTGGTGATGGGCTCAAACTGAAAATAAAATAGCACCTTATTTTACAGGGTTGTTGGGTAATATTAAATGAGAAAATGCAAAAATAAGGAGTATTTTACATAAAACATGCTCACTCCAGTTCTATCTTAGGGTTTACTTTGTTTTGTTCTGCCTCTCCTGTGCCTACATCTCACTCAGTGAATTCACAGTGAGGAGAAATGGCTGGTCAAGAAGCGTTCGTGTATCCTGGGATCTTCTAGATAAATAGCATAATAACAACATCTTAATATCACCCTTTCTTACGATTCAACCTCCCCATGACTTTTGATTTATGCCTGTGCTATGTATACTGAATCTCCTGAGCCTTGATAATATAATTGCAAGCACTAAACTTTTGAATGTGTGTCTTTCTAACCTGACTTCCCAAACTTTACCATGCAAGTAAATTGCCTGGAGATCTTGTTAAAAAGCAGATTCTGATTCCTTAGGTCCAGGGTGAGGCCTGAGAGTCTGCATTTATAACAAGCTCCCAGGCACTGCTGATCCGTAGCCCACACATTGAGCAGAAAAGCCATAGATAGCTCCTACCAGGCCTTTCTACACCAAGTCCCTTAACACTTTCAAAACTTCCACAAGTGGAATCCCAAATGTTATCAGACTCTTCTTCAAAGCTTAATCCAACACCAGTTCCAAGCACCTGAAACCATAATGGAGCCCTGGAGGAAGCTCTGGAGTGGGAGTCAGGAGGCCTAGTTTCAAGTTCTGCCTCTCCTCCTCACTAGCCATGTGATCTTGATAAAATTACCACCTGTGTGCGTGTCTCTAAGATTTCCCAGCTAGCTTCCTTCCCTCACAAGGTGTTGTGAGAGTCAGAGGAGATACTGTATGTGAAAGCACTTTGTAACTAAAGCCGTGCACAAAAAGAAGAGAGTATTGCCAAATTTACAGCTAGCTAGGAATATGCATGTTCTCCGTCTTTATTAGCACCCTGAACCAGAAACCTGGGATGCAAACTCCCTTCCTTCCTTTCTTACACTCCACCTACTCTCAGACTTGGACCTCAGCGTTGGTCAGGGTCCAGAGGCAGAAAGGAGAATTCACTCTATCTAGCTTAAGCAAAAAGGGAGGTATTATGCAGAGGTAAGCAAACTACAACCCAAGGGCCAAATCTGGCCCACTGCATGCTTTTGTAAATAAAGTTTTATTGGAACACAGTCATACTCATTTATGTGTTGTCTAAGGCTGCTTTCTTCCTACGATGGCAGAATTGAATAGTTACAAGAGAGACCTTATGGCTTACAAAACCTAAAATATTTACTACCTTTTCCCTTACAGAAAAAGTTTTCTGAGCCCTGACTTGTAGAGCCACTGAGAGAGTTGAAGAAACTGACACTAGGCTGAGCTTCCAGGAATAACCCTCAAAGTCACACAGTAGAATCAAGCTTCCAAGAGAGCCACTGCCTCTGCTGTCATCGGGAAGCAGCAGAAATAGGAAGTTGCCTAACAGAGTGGGAAGTTGCCACTGCCCCTGCTGGCTGCAGTGTGGTACCCACTTTGCTAGAATAAAAATATCCCATTAGGGAGCCCTGCTATAGGTACAAACACACACACACACACACACACACACACACACACACACAATGTCCATGACTGTCCTTGCCAGCAAAAACTTTAGAATCCCAGCTGCACAATGTTCCCCCTTGCATGGGTATATCTTAATGGGAAAACCTAAATCACATCTAGACCCCAGTGATACAGCAATCTGGGAAATAGTTTTTAGCTTTCCAGGCTCTCCATCATAGGCAGGCATGATAAAAGGAGATTGAAATGGATGTTGAGCAAACCACTCTTCACCAGTTCTCAGTCAGAAGCAGATTCTGTTTGGGCTTCATTCCATTCCATAAGATTCCCTAGTTTTCTAGGATTCTCAAATGGGGCCCTAGCATAATAGTTCCAAAACTGTTTGGGTTCTTCTCCCTAACTGTGCCTGAAGAGTCCTATAAAATCAGGGCTCCATAAGTTCAAGGAATTACTTACTGAGAACTGAAACCACACCATGGAAAAAACTGCCCAGAGCTCACTAACAGATTGCTTAAGCACAAATCTGTCAGTGCAATTGTGAATAACTCCAGGACCAGCCCACCCACAATGAGATGCCTGCAAATCCTTTAGAGTGAAGCTGCACTGAGATCCTGTGATGCATCTCTAACCTCTTGAGTGACTTGGGGAAACCTCTCCTTCCCCTCTAGCCTCAATTCCCAGAAATGGCTGTTTTCTGAGGGCCGTTCCCCCTGTAAAAGTCTATGATTCTCAAAACACTTTGGTTCCCAAGAAATGCCAATGGGATTAGAGAGCATGCCAAACTGGATCGGATTGTTGAAATCCAGGATTTCGTTAGCCCAAGGCAGAGGAAGAGGTGGCCTGAAGCTTCAGCATCACATGGGAGCCGAGCTCTGTGTACCGGATTAGTAAAGGACCTGTCTCCTGGAGATTATCTGTTTAATTCCACGTCCAGAACAGCCATTTCTGAGGAAGCGCTAACCTGTCACCCTCGCCTGGGGGTTTAGCTGCCCCTTCCCAATGCCTCACTCCCGCTCTGTCTTCCCTCAATTTCATTCTGACAGCTGAAAAGATGACAGTGACAAGATGGATACAGCCCAGGAAGATAAAAACAATGTGAAATGCAGAGATTGGGAGCTTATCAGCCAAACAGGACATGGGATATAAAAAGTAATCAACCTGAAGCTCTTATCAAAATCTCTTTCAGGGAAGGGTTTTCAAATTCTGTCATTGCTCAAGGAAAAATTATCGGATTATTATGAAGGCATTTCATTCGCTATGCATTATGTACACAGAGAATGTGCACATTTGTGCTAGAGGCTACAGGTAGTTTATGTCTTGAGAATTATGTCTGGGAATTTTAATCATCACATTCTTTAAAATTAAGACATAAATGATGTATACGCACAGGCTTCCAAACCCATTGCCATCACAATAATTATAACACCCCCTATAGTGTCCTTAACCATCATGCTAAATATGTTGTGTGTGCTGTTTCATGTGGTCCTTTCAACAATTCTATCATGCTTGATGTTGCCATTTCCATTTTATGGATTAGGAAGCAGGCTCAGAGCAATCGCCCAAAGCCACACAGGTAAAAGGGTTAGAGCCGAGATTCAGCTCCAGGTTAGCACCCCTCCAAAGCCCATGAGACACTTAGGTAAACCAAAACCCTTCAGTGCCTTCCTTCTGTCTTTGGAATGAAATCCAAACTCTAGCATCCCATTGTTGCAGGGAAATGCAGTATAAGAAAAAAGTTTTGCTGACTCTTACTTCTACCAAAGGAAGAGGAAGAGGCCTAAGGGGAGCCCTGAGAGCCACAGAAGAGGGAAGGGGCCAGCCAGGCCACTAGAAAGAGAACTGTCATCTGGGGAAACCTCCAAAACAAGGCCACTTTCCCACCGTTCACTCCTCCTTCAAAATATTGTTAAACAGTGGCATGACTTGAAATACGCTATCTAATTTATGCATTCAGCTGTTTGCCCCTGGGGGACAATCTGTCTTCTTTAATTGTTCAAAGCACGCCTGATACAGTCATTGTGTTCAAAATAATGTATCTGAGGAAAGCTAGTTTGGAAATTTTCTTAACCACCTGTCAGCACACCTATCTGAGCAATTTTCTAGAAAGAGCAATGCACAGCACAGCATCCTGGAGCCAGAAGGTACCTTGGAGGGCATTCAGATCAGCCAGCTCCACAAAAATGAAAAAATTGAGGGCTGCTGAGCAGGCGGGAACAGACCAGCTCCCAGCACGTCACCAGTAGGGGCTCCTGGTGCCCGTTCCAAGGGCTCCTTCCAACGGGCCACGGCTTACAGGTTGCTGGTTGCCCTGAGAAAGCTTTACTCAGGCAACCTTGACATTCAGCTAGGGGAGGGCAAGATGATCGTTGTACATTCTTAATGGTATGGAAAAATGCTTACAATATTAAAGGAAAGGAGTAAATCTTAAAATTGTATTAAAAGCTGAACTCAATTATAGTTGTTTTTTTTTTTTTATAAATTAGCAGAACAACTTAAAGAAAAAGTGTGAACATGTTTGTAGTGATTGTCTCAGAAAGAGGAGACCATAGGTGGATATTCCTTTTTACTAATACTTCTCTATACTTTTGAGATATTCTGCAATTAATATAGATTAATTTGATAACCAGAAAAAATGTGATACGCCCTGCCAATACTAGAGTAGTGAAAGCTGTTTGGAAGAATATCCTCTTGTGAGAGCTGAGCCCCAAGTGGAGTCCAAAGAGCCAACCCTTCCTTCAGCCCAGGAGGCGGGAAGTCTGAATTCTGTCCTGGCCTGCCATGGTATAAAGCCGGAACAAGCCATTACCTTCTCTGGGTTACTATCTCCCAATCTGCAAAATGGGGAAGCTGACCCTTCTGAGCTTCAAGGCCCCTCCTTACCCCGGCATCTTGTGGAAAAGAAGTGCTGCTTGAGAGACTTAGTGCCTGGAAAGAGGGAGGCATGGTCCTTCTCTGGGCATCGGGCCTTGATGAGCATAGGGGCTTCTCACATGGGGTCCTTCAGTGTTTGGGAGGCGGGCCAGCCAGCTAGGAGGCATAGCCATGGAATGCAGCAGTTAGAGGGGTCTCCATCCTGGGGCGAAGGCCATTGTTTTTGTTCAGTGGACTATGGAGTGAGAAAGCTCGAGAAAGGGCCTGGAGCCACCTTGGGAAGTAAACAGGCCCAGGGTCCTTGCCCAGCTGAGCCAGGAGTGCCCTGGAGACCGTGGCCACACTCTTCTTACACATAGGGAGATGTCAGCCCTGCAGGCCCAAGACCTTATCCCAAGTTCTGGAAGACCATGATTTTGTTTCAGAGAATAAAAAGAAATTATCAAATAAAATGTTTCTCAATCCATGCATAGCTCAGGCATTAACCTCCTCCAAGGAAGCCTTCCCAGTCTTTACCCAGCCACCTCCAGGTTAGACCACACACTCCTCCTCTGCACCCCTCAACATCCTGAGTTTCCCATTGTCATGAACTAACCATCTATACAGAACTGTTTTTTGTTTTGTTTTGGTTTTGGTTTTTTTTTTTATATAGAACTGTTTTATTGTGTGTCTCTCTCAAATTGTGAAATCCTTCAGGAAGGGTCAAGTTTCATTCACACAGCACAGAACCTCCTCAGTATAGATCAGGGGTCAGCAAAGTATGGTTCACAGCTACATCTGGCTGCTGCCCAGTTTTGTAAATAAAGTTTTATTGGTTTACCTAGTGTCTACAGCTGCTTTTGCTCTACAACAGCACAGTTGGGCATTTGCAATAGTGAGCATTTTGCCTGAAAAAGTTAAAATAATTACTATCTAACTCTTGAAGAAAAAGTTTGCCAATCCCTGCTATATTAGTTTGCTAAGGTTGACATAACGAAGTATCACAGACTGGGTGGTTTAAACCAAAGAAATTTATTTCTTCACTGTTCTGGAAGCTGAATGTCTAAGATCAAGGTGTTCGCAGGTTTAGTTTCTTCTAAGGCCTCTCTCCTTGCTTGTAGATGGCCGTCTTCTCTCTGTGTCCTCCCAAAGTCTTCCCTCTGTCTGTGACTATGACCTAGTCTCTCCTTATAAGGACATCGGTCACATCACATTAGGGCCTACCCTAATAATTTCAGAGTAACTTAATTACCTCTTTAAAGATCCTATCTCCAAATGCAGTCATATTGTGAGATACTGGAGGTTGGAACCTTAATATATGAATTTGGGGAAAAGACAATTCAGCCCATAACACCTTGGTATAGATCCTCAGTATTTGTTACATGAGCTGAGCCTTTTTGCCTACAGTGCTGGGCACAGAGTTTGTGCTCAATAAATGTGTTTCCCTCCCCTAACACTCAACAGTAATCCAAACAACTTCCTTAAAGTTTCAAAGGCTCATGAGGGCAATTTCTACAGAAATGGAAAGTAAAGATTTCTTTATTTTAGCATCTTTCCAATGTTCGCTTACTGGTTTCTGGAAAACTCTTTCACACCCTCAGTTGTGCTCTTTTATAGGTTGGGAGTTTCTGTGTTGTACATTCCCAATCAAAAAGGTTCTTCTTGTACTTTGAATACTGACAACAGCAATGTGAAAGCTGAAAAGAAAAGGCATGAAGCCATAATAGAAATGCTACCACAAAGGAGCCATGCCCAGACACCGACAGAAAGGGTGTGATATGAGTTTTACACATCTTAATTGTGAAATGCCAAACCCCCCAAGGAAAGTCAACTGTCACTCCCCTCCCTGATGCGTTCAGAGTGCAGTCACAAAGCACACATTTCCAAAGTGTAACCCAGAAATTAGGCAAATGGGTGAAGGCAAGATGCTGCAGTAAACTCCCTGCAAAGGGGTGTTCATGCAGGGGTAGCAAGACCGGGCATCAGTGGAATCTTGGCAGGGTCCATTTGGGTCCATAATATTTCTGACTTGCCTTATGTAGAACTAAGAACTTACTTGATTCTGTACTTCAGTAGTCTATATATTGCTAAGACCTAGAATATTAGGGGCTAAATATTTCTGGGCAGGCATTTTGGGCAGACCTTTGTTATAGCAGGCAGTATTCTGCATATCCTAGAAGTCAGTCCTCTCTACTGGAATGCAATTACAACAAGGAAGAATGCTCCTATTTTTCTGTCTTCAAGACTTGGCACTGGCTTGATAAATGGTAAATATTCTTTCCATTTCTGATCTTCTGTTATTCTATAGTAAAATCAAAGAGGGGGTGTTAGAGACATGGGGTTCTAATAGGTATTTAGCATGTTTTCCTTGAAAGGTGCAGCTGTGCTTAAAAATGCTGATGGCATATGACATTTTTTGAATACTTATTTACTATAGGCACAGGACTTGGCACTTTTGTAAATGTGTTACCATTTAATGCTCCGAGTAACCCCATGAGTTTGGCACTGTGATCTGCTTATGGGAAGCCACATAGCTCAGTATTTAGGAGCCTGGGTCTTGGAATCAATTTGGATACAGCTTCTTAAAGAGCTGAGTAGCTTTAGGTAACTCCACTGGTCACCCTCTGCTTTAGTTTACTCATCTATAAAATGAGAATAAAAAGAGAACCCAATTTCCAAATTTATAGGTTTATTATGAGGAATGAATGAGATACTACATAATATAAAATAAATTAGATAATACATATAAAAGGCTTTGTACATTATAAGAGCTCAATAAGGGTAGGTACTATTATTAGTAAATATTTTATAAATGGTCAAGTGAGCTCATCCAATTTGCCTCAGTAGATGGTTGTTCAACTCCTCTTTTAGATAAGGTAAGAAAAGGAACAAGGAGTGTCCTCAACTCTACTAAAAAAACATGAAAATATATGACTCCTCATCTATTCTATTGGATAGTATGGATTTCTTTCCAATTGTCAATGAAGAGAGGTTTCTGCAACACCAGATTATTTCCTCAAGAGTTATCCTGACTGAAAGATTAAGATCTCAATAAGAGACTTAGTTTCATTTTCTGCTTCAGGGAAGTTTATACTCAAAATGCAAGGAGGCAATGGTAGTTTATAATTAGGGTTACCATAGAACCCAGTTTGCCTAGGACAGTCCCAGTTTACTCCAGTTGCCCCAGTGTAATTATCAATAGCACTCCCTTTCACTTTCAAAAGCATCCCAATTAGGATGATAAATTATATGCTTCCCCCATTTATATAGAATAAGTAAAGGTTTTAGAGTCACAGAGATTGGGGTTCAAATCCTGACTCCACAATCTACTAGTTGCACTCTGTGGTAATTTCCTTAACCTCTCTGAGCTTCACCTTGTCATTCTATAAAATGAGGACATTAATGCATGTTTTTCTAGGGTGTTGTGAAGACTCATAAATGAAAAACTAAATATGGGAAACACCTGGCACAGAGTAGATGCTCCATAAAGGTGAATTCTCTTTCCCTTATTCTCCTCCTTCTCCATTCACCCACCCCATATAAGTCAGAAGAATGTGGATTCTTATTTTGTAGTTCTCCAAGTACCTATTTTGATTATATATCTGTTTAATAATTCAGCTCAACCCATATGAATGGAAAAGAACATTCCATATCCTAAAGGTGATACAGGCATTTTCACAAATAGCTCTAATATAAGGCAGCTTACAGTAAGCCCTAAAGAGAAAATACAAGAAGCCATGGGGTTTTAGCAGGAAAGGTCACCTCTGGTGGGCTCTTTAGCCTTTACAAGAAAGTAGCACTTGAGGGGGAGATTCTCAAATGATGTATATGACTACAACAGACATGGTTAAGTAAGGACATTCTAGCAGAAGAAATAGCCTGAGGACAGGAAAGTGTGGAGGGCACTCCAGGAATGATAGTAGTCCAATTTAGCTGAAATTTGGGTAAATTGGGAGCATCTTGTAGAAGGTCTTGAAAGCTAAACTAAGCAACGGGGATACACTGAAGGTCATTGATGAATAGGGCTGGTCTTATCATTGCTAAGCTTTAGGAATAGTTTTCTAGCTGCTGTTGAGTAGAATTGATTGCAGGTAAGGCAAAGCTGCATGATGTGGGGAGCTCGGTTAAGAGGCTATTATAAGAGCATTGTTTAGTCAGTTTTGTAATCTAGAGTTTAGTTCTATTGACTCCTAACCCTGTTGATCCAAAGAAATCAAGTGTGTATAAACAGAATTGTATATACCAATCTCTCCCTTTTCTAACCATCCATCTTGAGAAAATTAAATTGCTTTTAATTGTCCAATTTCTCTTCATAAAGACAGGTTGATTGCTAGACAGTCATAAGAGAAGCTTTGAAGAGCTCACTTGTCTCTTAATTCCACCATCAAGTATATCATATGAAAGATGGCATTACCTCCTCTTATGTTTTTAAGGAAATTATTCTCATTTTTCACATCTCCTTCTGTCTTCATCCCTCTAGTCCCTATAGTGCCTTCATCTCTAGGAGACTGACCCCAAAACACTGACCTGAAATGCTCTCAAACTTGTTCCCTGTGAATTGTTCCACTATGTAGGGAGTCTGAGCCTAAGTTCCTCTTAAAGCAGAACCTAAGGCCATGATTTGTATATAGGTTACAAATGAGAATGTGATCTGGGAGCAGAGATGTAAGAGAAAGAGAGAAAGCCTAATAAGGTTGTAATACTGAGTTGGTCACTACTAAAGCAACTGGTTCTGGATCTTACCAGGACTTTCCTAGAAGCCTTATAAAATGCATCTCACAATTAGCTACCTGAGGGATAAAAGGGAGAAGTGTTTATACCTTGGATCTTTCTCTCATTGGTCAAGGATGGTCCCATAGGTGTTAAGTACCCTGAACTTACTAATTGCTTATATGTGAGTAGAGCAGATTCCATAAGGTATCCTACACTGTGGTGTCTGAGAAGTCCCAGGAAAGAAATGAAAGAAACATTGCATGAGTCCCAAGGCAAGGTGCTGTTCAATCATACCTATACAAAGCTGTTAAAACCTTCATGAAACTGATCATCAGAAAAGTGACTGGAATAAGAAGTTGGGCCTAGAGGAGGCTGGGGTAAGGCATAAGAGGGAGGCATCCAGTATATAATTTTTGTCCAGGAAGAAGCCACTCTAACCTGTGCTGATTGCACTGTCCCCATACTTATAGAAGTCCTCTTTGATAGCTAGAAACCCCCAAAAGTGAAACTCTAGTTATATATTTGAAAAAAAAATTAAGGATTTTGAGTTTCTGATTGATGATATCATAAGCAAAGTACCATATGCTGCCTTGAGTTTTGAACTTCTTTATACAACAGTACCAAGCTCTTTCCTGACTTAGTAAGCATAGTAATCATCACTGAATCTTTTCTCCATATATTCAGGATACTATTATATTATGCTGGATACCAAGAATCACAGCTTCTTCCTCTCTTTCCATATCAATCACTCCTTACTATTAGCTAATACTACCTTCCCAGTGTTTCTCACATAACTTTTCATTCTCCCTGTGATCACTCAGACATAGACCCTTATTAACTGTTTGGTGGGATTTAAAAAAAAAAAACTCTTTAATTCCATTTTATTTTCCTTTATACTTCAGTTCTCTTCATTTGTAAAATGGGAGTAACAGTAACTACTACTTTGTGGGATTTTTATGGGGCTAAAATGAGATCTATAAAATAATGTATACAAAACCCCTAGCTTGGTGCCTGGCATATTGGAGTATTTAAGATTGAGTTTGGCTACAGATGAAAGAAAAACAGAAAATTGCAGTGTTTTAAACAAGATCCAAGTAGACATTTCTTGTTCTCTTCCTTTTGCACATAAGTCTAATCTTCCTGCTATGATGTAATGAATGGTACTAGACTAGCCTTCTTACCATAAGAAACTAAAAAACTGAACAAACTATATGAAACAACTTTTTCAGACATTAGACAAAAGACAATGCATGTCTGTGTCCTTGAAATAAAGGAAACAGAAGGTGGGACTCATGGTTGCCCCTGATTTCTATCTAGAGGCTTTTTCTCTGGAACAGTGAAGGAAACCCAAGAAAAATATAAAGTCTTGCAAAAACAGGGTATTTAAGGAGACTGAGGAAGCTGAAATGCAGAGTACTATACTAGAGAAGAAGAAACTATAGAGAAAAAGAATTCCAAAAATTCAGCATAGTTATCCCCTGGAGTTTTTGGCATAATACCAAGCTGTAGATATGTAGGACAAAACTCCATGAGGCCAGGCAAAGAATAATTAACAGAAAGAAAACAGCTATGAGAAAGCTGAAAGATAAACAGCTCCCAGAATTTGAATTATATTGAACACACAGTAAATATTCACTAGAGGAAGATCACATCTTAGGAAGAGAAATAAACTGTCCTTAGATTAAAAGCTCTTGACTTGCCCTAATAACAACAACAAAAAAATTTTAAGCCTCAAAGAGATCAAGCCGATCAATAAGTAAATTAACTGCTTACTAAAGTCAAATTCAATACTCTTTCAAAGAAGATAACAAAAATCTAGACATTTTAAAATATAGTATGCATAATATCCAGCATTCAATAAAAATTACTAGACATGTGAACAAGAAGGAAAATGGGACCCATAAGTAGGGGGGTAGGGAAATCAGTCAATAGAAATAGATACAGAATTTACAAATATTTTGGAATTAGCAGAGAATGACTTTTTTAAAAACTATTACAAATATGTTTGAGGATTTCAGGGAAAATGTGAACATAACGAAGAGAGAAATGGAAACTTTTAAGAAGGACAACTAAAACTTCCAGAACTAAAAAGTACAATATCTTAAATGAACATTTACTAGATAGGTCTACCAGCCAATTAGATTCAGCAGAAAAAAGCAATCAGTGACCTTGAAGACAAGACTATAGACACTATCCAAACAGAATCATAGAGAAAAAAAAAAAAAAAACTGGAAAAATAAGATGGAACCTTAGTGATCTGTAGTACAATACAAAGCAATTTAACATGCATGCAATTAAAATTCTAGAAACCAGGAGAGGAGGGGGGACAAAAAAAAAAAAAAAAAAAAATGAGGTTCTAATGGCTTAACATTTTTCAAGTTTTTATACACTTCAAAAAGTATAAACACAAAGAAAATCACAATGCACATAATAATCAAAATGCTAAAAATCCAAAATAAAAAGGAAATCTTAATACCAGTGAAAGAAAATGATACATTACATAAAAGAACAAAGATGAGAGTGACTACAGACTTATCATTGGATGCAATCCAAACCAGAAGGCAATGGAATGACATCTTCGATGTGCCGAAATAGAAGAAATCTGGCCGTAACTCAGTCCAGATGCAGTGTTCCATAACATCAGGCACCTGAGCACTTTGTGTCTGATTGTGTCACCCTTCTCAGTGCAGTGATTTCACTGTGGTACAAGATGATTGTTCAAGCTTTAGCCATCATATTCACGTTCCAGCCAGTAGAAAAGAGAAAGGGAAGAAAAATGACCCAGGGCTTTTCTTTAAGGACACTTGCTCTAAGTAGCACATAAACATTGAGTGGAACTTAATTACATGGCCAAAGGGAAGGGAAGCTGGGAAATATAGTCTCTCTCTTTTTCTAAAAAGATTTTATTTATTTGTTTATTTGGGGAGGAGGGAGAGGGACGTGCAGAGCCTCAGGTCCCCTGAGATTAGGACCTGAGCCAAAATCAAGAGTCAGAGGCTCAACCAACTGAGCCACCCAGCACCTCTGAGAAATATAGTCTTAATTCTAGTGGCCATGAATCCAGATAGAAGTCTGGGCTTCCATTATCAAAGAACATGGGGAAAATGGATATTAGGGACAACAGCAATCTTTGTCATGGTAGATAGTTAGTAAATGTATTTCGTTTCTTGATGCTGCTGTTAACAAGCTGTGTCACCTTGAGTAATCAACAAATCCTCATAGATAAAAAGAAGGATTTGAAATAGATAATATGAAAGAGTCCTTCCAGTTCTGGCTATCTTTGTTTCTATTTTATTTCTGGCATAAGTTGACACATAGTAGGCATTCTTTTATTAGAACAGAAGTCAGCAAATTCTGGTTTAAAATAATAAAGTTTTGGAAATAAAGTTTTACTGGAATACAGTGACACCCATTCAGTTATTATTAGTGTCTATGGCTGCTTTCATGTTACAACAGAGTAGTTATGAGAAATTGTATGGCCACAAAGCCTAAAATATTTACTATCTGGCCCTTTACAAATAAAGTTTGCCAATTCCTTCTCTAAACAAATAAGTGAATCTATGTGACCAACCAGCTTTAGAGAACTCTGCTTTCAGCAAAATATGTCTTTCTTTTCTTCTATTCACTTCTTTTTTGGCTCATTTTCTGTAATTTAAAAATGAATACAGTATGGTCTTAATTTCTGAGGATTTCAAGGGAAACAAATGTAGATCCTCTGCCAAAGAAATAAATGATGGAGTGTTTTCTTAATTCCTGAAAAAACTTTCATCTGCCCTTGAAATATCAAGTTTCAAATACAGTAATCTACCTCCCCAGAAATTATACTGCAATATATATATACATATTTTGTTTTGGAACGTATCCCAAAAAAGCAAGCACATAAGGGATAAAATCTTGGCAAAAATGCTCAAAATAGTTCTGCATTTGTAGAATATGTTCTTACATCACAGAAAGTATCATAACCCAGGGGACTCTCAGAGAGAAGTGTAAACCAGGGAGGGTCTGTCTGGAACTCAGGCTAAAGGAAATCACTAGCCAAATGACTGGCCCCTGAAGCAAATAACCATAAGTTTAAAATATGTAGACTTAAAAAAAATGAGACAAAACTGGGCCTGATTCATGGTGGTTGAAGTGCAACAGCCAAAATGCCTATCAGTAGTGATGCCCAAGGTTCAGAAAGTGACAGCTGTCCATAACATTTAGAGAAGACTTGTTTCCGTGGTTTCTCAGGTAATGATGGACAGGGTCCATCTCCCTGGACAAGATTCTGGAAAATACTAGCAAGGTGACTTCTAACAAGTAGCTAGAGCATTGATCAGGCACCAAGAAAGAGGCTCTGTCCTTAAGCTGAGGTCAAAAAGGGCATGCATGTGGGGTAAGCTGCTTTTTAGTGACCCCACAGGAGCCTGGATTTCCTACTCAGAAGCATCCTTTAGTGGAAAGAACTCATTCCTTGGAGTCAGATAGACCTGAGTTCAAACACCTACCTACCACTTCCAAGATGTAAGGCCTAGGGTGATATATGTGTCATCTCCTAGCTTCAGTTCTGTCATTTACAGATTGAGAATATTAGCTGTCCTGTGAGATTGTTAGGATTTCCACAGAGGAAGTGCTTGATAAATGGTAGCTACTGCTGTTGTCATTGCTATCATCATCATTTTGGCATCCAATATGTGAGGCTTGAAGTGTCAAGATTAATCTCCACTTCTGGATCAGCTCTTGACCAGGACTAACTTGGGAACCAAAAGGTCTTCTCTAGAAGGCTGAAGACATCAACATCTATAGAAAGTGGGACTGAAAACCTAAGGAGTAGTAAGATTTCTGTGGCTTTATTTGCTTATTATCTATTTCAACCTATTAAAATGTAAACTCCCTGAGGCCAGAGACTTTGCTTTGTTATCTAATGTCCCTGCTCCTAAAAATGTACTTGAAATATAAAAAATATGCAATAAATATTTGTTAAATTAAATATTTGTTAAATGAATATACCCCCTTCCTCTAAAAAAAGGCAATAAATCTATAGATAATAGAAAAACAAATATCCTTTAAAGAAAGAATTCAAATGGTGATGGGGAGAGAAGAGAAATGATTATCCTAGAAAACTTAAGCTATGGGCACTATTTCAGTTGAAAATATCATAGTTCTGAGCATCCTAATTGTGAAGGCAAAAAGAAAAAAGGAAAATCAATGATAATCAAAGACTGCAACCACCAGTTTGTTCTCTATATTTATGAGTCAGTTTTTGTTTCTTTGTTTATTCGTTTATTTAGTTTTTTAGATTCCATATATAAATGAAGTCATATGGTATTTGTCTTTCTCTGACTTATTTCACTTGGCATAATACCTTGTAGGTCCATCCATGTTGTTGCAAATGGAAAGATTTCATTCATTTTTATGGATGAATATTATTCCAGTGTGTGTGTGTGTGTGTGTGTGTGTGTGTGTGTGTATCACTTCTTCTTAATCCGTTCATCTACTAATGGGCCTCTGAGTTGTTTCCATGCCTTGGCTATTGTAAATAATGCTGCAATAAACATAGGGGTGCATGTATCTTTTTGAATTAGTATTTATATTTTCTTTGGGTAAATACCCAGTAGTAGAATTACTGGCTTGTATGGTATTTCTATTTTTAATCTTTTGAGACATCTCCATCCTGTTTTCCACAGTGGCTACATTACCACCAACAGTGCACAAGGATTTCTTTTTCTCCATATCCTCATCAACACTTGTTATTTCTTACGTTTTTGGTACTAGCCGTTTTGACACATGTGAAGTGGTATCTCATTGAGGTTTTTATTTGCATTTCCCTGATGATTAGTGATGCTGAGCATCTTTTTGTATATCTGCTGGCCATTTGTATGTCTTCTTTGGGAAAATGTCTATTTGGATCCTCTGCTTATTTTTAATTGGATTATTCAGTTTTTTGGTGTTGAGTTGTATGAGTTCTTTATATGTTTTGGATATTAATCCCTTATCAGATATATCTTTTCTAAATATCTTCTCCCATTCAATAGATTGCCTTTTCATTTTGTTGATGGTTTCCTTCATTAGGTAAAAGCTTTTTAGTTTGGTTGCTCCCAATAGTTTATTTTTGCTTTTGTTTCCCTTGCCTGAGGAGACATATCCAGAAAAATGTTGCTAAGGCTGATGTCCAAGAGATTACTGCCATTGTTTTCTTTTAAGAATTTTATGGTTTCAGGTCCTACTTTTAGATCTTTAACCCATTTTGAGTTTACTTTCATGTAGGGTATAAACAAATGGTCCGGTTTTGTTCCTTTGCATGAGTTGTCTAGTTGTCCCAACACCTCTCCCCATCGTATATTCTTGTCTCCTTTGTCATAGATTAATTGACCATATAGGTGTCGGTTTATTTCTGGGCTCTCTATCCTGTTCTCTTGATCTCTGTTTCTGTGTTTGTGCCAGTAGCATACTGTTTGTTTGTTTGTTTGTTTGTTTAATATTTATTTATTTACTTGAGAGAGAGAGAGACAGTGAGCATGAGCAGGGGGAGGGGCAGAGGGAGAGTCTGAAGCAGACTCTGCTCTGCATACAGAGCCCAACGCAGGGCTTAATCTCACCACCCTGAGATCATGACCTGAACCAAAATCAAGAGTCAGCCGTTTCACTGCTAGGCCACCCATGTGCCCCTAGCATATGCTGTTTTGATTACTATCACTTTGTAGTATATCTTCAAATCTGGGATTGTGATGCCTCCAGCTTTGTTCTTTGTCAAGATCACTTTGGCCATTCAGAGTCTTTTGTGGTTCCACATAAATTTTAAACCTGACTTTTAATAACCAAGATATATAGAGCTACAGCTTTCCTAATCAACAACATATATGCAAGAACTTCAAACTATGCACTAAAAAACCCTGTATAGACTAAAGAAACCAGTCCTTCACCTACCATATGTGCTATGTATATGCATTAGAGTGTTTATGTGTATTTATCTTCACACATATTTTCTAATATCTATTTTTAAGGTATAAATTTTTTATTAACCTGGAATTTATTTTCATGTAAGGAATAAGGAAGGGGGTCCAGCTTTATGTTTTTTGTCTTACTGGCTAGCCATTTGTCCCAAAATATGTATTGAAAACTGTTTTTCTTCAAATGCCACCTTTAATCATTTACTAAATTCCCGTATGTTTGGGTTCTATTTCAAGAGGTTTTTTTTCTTGTTTCATTAGAAAAAAAATAAGATTTTTAAAAAATATTTTATTTATTTATTTTTTAAAGATTTTATTTATTTATTTATTTATTTGAGAGAGAGAGCATGAGCTGGGAGGAGGTCAGAGGGAGAGGGAGAAGCAGATTCCCTGCTGACCAGGGAGCCCAATGTGGGGCTCGATCCCAGGATCCTGGGATCACGACCTGAGCCGAAGATAGACGCTTAACCGACTGAGCCACCCAGGTGCCCCTAAAAGATTTTATTTTTTTATTTTAGAAATAGAGAGTGGTATGAGGGGCAGAGAGAAAAGGAGAGGGAGAAAATCTCAAGCAGACTCCCCACTGAGCATGGACCTAACATGGGGCTCAATCTAATGACCCTGAAATCATTAAGTGAGCCGAAATCAAGAGTCAGATGCTTAACAGACTGAGCCACCCAAGCGCCCCAGAAAAAAATAAGATTTTTAAAATTCAAATTCAAATCAAGCATTTGTAGGGCCCTGTAGCACCCCTGTGAAATCCTAACTTTTTTGTTGTTGTTTGTTTATTTTTTTAAAGATTTTATTTATTTATTTATTTATTTGGCAGCAAGAGAGGGAACATAAGCAGGGGGAGTGGGAGAGGGAGAAGTAGGCTTCCCGCCGAGTAGGGAGCCCAATGCGGGGCTTAATCCCAGGACCCTGGGATCATGACCTGAGCCGAAGGCAGACGCTTAAGGACTGAGCCACCCAGGTGCCCCTAATGTCTTTATATTAGTTTTACATTAGTGCACTTCATCAAGCATCAGTTGGGGCTGTAACAGAGGCCTCTGTACTCAGCAACCCAGTATACCAGCGAATCTGAGCTCCTTCTAGTTTGACTCCTTACCCAACACAGGTATCCCAGCCATAGCATTGCAATCAAATGACCCAACAGACTCTGTTGGAACATTTTCAGAACAAGAAGCTCACTGCCTAACACTCACCTATTTTACTGTTGGATAGTGTTTCCGGTTAGAGAATTCTTCCTTCTATCTTCTTCCTGGGATTTCTACTAATTGATCTAATTCTGTTATCTCCAACCACACATAACAGGACTAATTCCTTCTACATTTGACCTTCTACTTGAAGACAGCCTATCTCCCCTTGGTCTTCTCTGATTCATGCTCTAAATCTCTAGTTCTTTCATAGGGTGCTGGGAAATCCCAAAAGACAGGGGCAGAACTTTCAAAATTAGGTTTATAGTGGAAAGAGTCCTAAACTTAGGGTCAGAATAGTTGAGTTTGATTCGCAGCTATGGGGGTGCCTGGATGGCTCAGTCGTTAAGCGTCTGCCTTCGGCTCAGGTCATGGTCCCAGGGTCCTGGGATCGAGCCCCGCATCGGGCTCCCTGCTCCGCACGGAATCTGCTTCTCTCTCTCCCACTCCCCCTGCTTGTGTTCCCTCGCTCGCTCTCTCTCTCTATCAAATGAATTAAAAAAATCTGATTCCCAGCTATGCAACCTTGAACTAATCATTCAAACTCCCTGAGACTCAGTTTCCTTACCTATAAAAGGGCATGATGATTATTACTATGATTAGTATCAACATGGAAGCATCAACAATATTATGAGACTTTGCCCTAAGGAGTTATAAAGAGTGAAATTAGATCTTTCTCTCACCTGCCCCATCCCTACCATCTCCACATCCTTAGGCAGATTCTAACTGCTCTTCACACCCAAGTAATATTTTCCACTTCAGTATCAGAGAGAAAAAAAGCAATGCATAGCCGGAGTTTCACCAGTGTATCAATGTATAAGGTTTCTTTCCCCATCTACATAGGACAGTGTTTGCAGTGTACAGAAAAAAAAAAAATGCATTTTCCTTCTCCCTGCTGTCAGGCAAAGTCAGTTTCCCATCTCACATCCTAGAACTGATGTTGAATGTCGGTCACAATTATCAGCACTGAAAAGGAACCAGCCTTCAGTCCTTTCAGAGTTTGGTGCCTTAACCAATGGGAAGGGAAAAGGCTGGGAGAAAAATTCAAGATAAAATACCCATGCCTTTCTGTTAACTCCTTCCAAGAAAAGCAGAATTTTACTCACATGTGTAATGAGACACGGGTTGCTTTGTTGGGTTTACTACCTTGTTTGCAAACAAGACAATTTATAAACTTAGTGAGTGCCATTAAAGTTTCAGAGGAGAAACCCGCATCGTGAGGTTTCCTGGTGGTTCCTGAAAGTAATTCACGTGCACATCATATTTTGAGAGGCTCAGTCAGGCTTGAACGGTGCAGTAGGTGTTTCCCAGTACTCAGTAGCTTATGAATATTTAAAGGTAATAAATGTCAAATTAAGTGTTTAACGATCTTGTTTACATGTAAAAGTCCTTGAGAAGAGTCTGTTAAAGATGAAGCTGATACCAATTTCAAAATGTCTTTATTCTTTTTCCTTTGGGGACAAGAAGATGTCCTTGAATACAATGGGGATTTTGTGGCTGCAGAGTCCTAAACTTTAACAGTGGTATAAGTAGGTGTTTGAATTTGTTCTTTAGAGTTTTAGGGTTCTTCAGGAAGACATTATTTCCGCTGACAAAAAGAGAAAGCTTCAGAAGAAAATTTCCCCTGCTTTCACACTTGCTAGTTTTCTGGAATTAATCTAGCTACAGAAAGGGAATCCAATCAAAGCTTGGGCTTTAGCATTGGGCGGAGCAGGGTATAAAACCTGTCTTTGTGGCTTTGAAGGCAAGTCCTTCAACCTCTCTGAGACTCAGTCTTCCTTTTCTGTAAGCTACCTCAGTGGGGAGCCGTAGGCTCCAGTGGCATAAATGCAATGAGATAACACGTGGAAAAATAAATGACACACAAATTCTCAATAGATGTTTGTTGTAAGATTATAATTACTGAATATGTTCACTGTGCAACCCACTTTGTATATGAAGACTAAAACTCCAGTGAACGACAGAGATTCCAGACTTTAAAAAGAATATGTTCTTGTATCCACAGCACAAGAACACAGATGAAAGTTGTCAAGTTCCATCAATTTAACTAGAGAGTCCATTGCCATATGACAGAGCTCCTATCTAGCCTGAGTTGAGAACCCATTGTCATAAAGCAAAACGCACTGGACTTGGAATCAGACAACCTGATCTGAAGTTCTCTGCTGTTCTCTGGATGAACTTAACAATAGCATTGCTCCCTTCTAAGCTTCTCTATGCACCGGGAGTGACAATAACACTTAGCTGTTAGTGTTGACATATGAATCAAATGATAGGCCTGCATAAACTGTGATGTGTTACCATTTTAGTTATCTATTACTGCACAAAACCCCAAAATAAAACAAGATGAAAAACATGACCTCAAAACTTAATGGCTTGAAGCAACAAAGTTTACTGGCTCAGCTGGGTCCTCTGGCTTGGGGTCTCTCACAGACTGCAATAAAGGAGAGGGGATTACACAGGGGGCTGCAAACCTGAAGGCAAGGATCAGTGAGTGCCATTGTAGAAGCTGCCCGTCACAGTCACTCGGGTCTGAAGGGCTACCATTTCAGTCATATTGTGAGCTTGCCTATTTGCCTACATGAAACCTTCGGCCATATCTTTCTCCCTTTGCCTCAGCTCCTGTGGGCCTGATAGACTGACCACCCAATTTAACACTTTTTACTTCCCCATGGCCATTAAGAAGCCACACAATAAGAATAGATATAATACAGTGAAAGCAGAGTGTGTGATGAAATATAAAAGAGGAATTCAAACAACATATGAAGCCTAACTGTCAAAAATTGGAGCTGGAAAAAGAACACAAATATAAACGCTAAGCAAATCTATAAAGATCTCTCAGATCTGGCTCTGAGCTTCATGGCGGACAAAACCAAAAGGAAGACCTAGTTAGTTAATCACCAGAGGAAGAAAGAGAGCTGTTTCTCAAGGATAGAAAGTATTGAGTATTAACAACAGCAGTTCATATGTTTTAAAAAAAAAAAAAATCCTTATGAGGTGTACCAAATGATGTAGTGAATAATAACTTTAACAACTTCCTTGCAGAAATTCAGAAAACAGTTTCCTAAGGCAATTTTTGTATCATTTCTCAATAAAAACCTGAAGCATAGCTGCCAAATGCAAGGAAAATAGGATACAAATACAAAGCCTTTTGGCTTTGGCATGGTTTGGCTTGTCCCAGGAATAGGATCTAGAAGGCTTGTGATGTCAGATAGGTTTATCGTGAATGCCAAGCCCAGGTAATTGATAGTGACTGCCCCACAGGCTATAGTGAGAAGGATTGTGAGCCCTTATCTGAGCTCAACAGGAAAGAGTGTGGTGATCAATGCGTGATGTCTGACACAGGCACGAGAATGAGGAGGGATGGCCCAGACTCTGTACATGGACCCTGGCCTGGGGCAGAACTCTTCCATTTTTTTTTTTTTCCATCGGAGCCCACTGCTGTGAGTCACAAGATACTGCAGCCCAACTATGTCACCTTTATTTTCTCCCCCTATGAAAAAGGACTCAGAAACAATGAAGAATTAGGAGGGCAGAAATAACAACCAAAAAGGACAAAACATTATTTACTTAGATAATAAAATAATCGATAAAAATCAAATTCCACATACTGTATTTATCAAATCTAAAATGTCACCGAAGACTCACTACTACTATATGTACATTAATAAAGGAAAAAACTCCACTAATTAAGCCATGGCACGACGCTTTTTTTTTTTTTAATTATGTACCTTAGAAATGAGGCACAAGAATATCAGCAATTTAAAATCCTCCTTAACCCCAGATGCTATGGATATGCTCTGGGGCCGAAGAGCTCCATGTTTCGGAAACATCGTTGGGTGGCCTCTAGCTGCGTGTGGGCACGGGGCTAGTGCGGCTGGGCCGGGAGAAAGGCCCCTGCCCTCGCTGTGCTGTGGCAAGATCTGCTCGCATTCATTTTTCCATTTAATCATTCAGTTAGTACCGACTATGTGCACAGGGTGAAGGGGGTGTCACAGACACAAAGAAACTGAAGACTACCCCAGAAATTCTTATTCTTGAAGCCCTAGATTTGGAGTGTGCCTTAGAATTGAATACCTTGAGTGCCTTAGAATTTCTTCTACGGCAAGCTTCTAATCTTGGTTAGTTTTGTTTCCCTGACCATACTAAATAAAACTTCCCAAACAGGTTTTTCAAAGGCAAAGAATTTATGCATAATTCCCTCACAAAGCCATTTTTTTAAAAACTTTTGAGGTAAAGAGAAAAGCTCAGTAGAGATACCTAATGTGTAGTAGGTACTAAATAAGTGCAGGGGCTGCTTTTTGGGTCTCTGAATTCTCTGTAAGTTGTGACCAATCAAAGGGATGTCCCCTCCACTGAGTGGTGTTAATTAGTTGGACACTTAACATGGAGACCTCCCAGCATGGGAGCTGCTTGCCCTGGCCCTCCTGTGCCTGACTCAGGCCCGCTTGGGGTTGCAGGGAATGAGTTCTCTTGCCTGGTGAAGAATCCCCACTGATCCAAATAGGGCACCCTGACCAAGCAGTGCTTCCAACAAAGGAGCTAGGATGCCAGGGCCTGTAATGGCAGAGATAAGAGGAGTCAGCGCTAGTAATCCTGGGAACATTCCCTAAAATATCCCACCATTTAACACTCTCTCGGTTATTTACATTCTTTTGCCCTTTTTATATAAAAGCCCAAAGCAAGAAATTGCATTCTCTGAAGGTGACCTCCCCAGAAAGTGACTACCTAGAGAAGCAAAGCCCGTCCACCAGCTCCCTCTGGGCCCTTATGCTACGGCAGACACTATGGTGGGTCCTCAGAGGGACCCAGGAATGGTACCACCCAGTCCCTTCCCCCAAGGAAGCATGTGGTCTTGCAGAGGAAACAGACAAGTGACCAAGAGGAGGGGGAAAAAATCACTGCAGTTTACAGCATAAATTAACAGTAACCACTTTTGCTTTCTAAGAGGATGGGACATAATTAAATTTATATCAGGATTATCTCATTCCTAAATTGCTCCCTTGCCCTCACTGAGATAGGCAGGGGAGGCATGAACCCAAATTCCAAAGTCCCTGCCAGTTTTTTATTTCTGCTAAATAATAGGCCTAGAGTAAAGGACCCATTGTTTAGCAGAGCATATCACTGAATCTTTGGACATAGCAAAGTAGACCTCAGGCAGGGGTGAAGGTGGGGGAGAATGAGTAGAGAGGAAAACTGGAAAAGCAGAAAAGCCTAAAGGGAAGGGAACAGAGAAACCCGGCTGAATAAACCCCTTTGTTACCTCTAACCTGCAAGTTGGCTGTATCAGCTAACACCTGTGAGCAATGGGTTAAAGGAAAAACAAGGGGAAGGGTTCTGTCCCCCATCTGCAGCACTGTAGAACCAAGACAGTCCAAAGGAATGGTAAGATGATCCATTAATGAAGCAGAAACTGAACCTTGGATGCAGAAGAGACTAAGAAAACTATATTCATGTTCTCTTTGTCTCTTGTTCTCTGTCTCAGTGTCTTTCAGTTTCTCTCTCACACACATGCACACTCAAAATCATCAGAAAGTTGGAAAGGATTTGAGGCTCCCGCTGCCCATGGATGGGGTTCAAGTCAACTTTGAGTGTCAAAGGATAGAGAACCTCAACTGGCATTCTGGTTATGTATAAAACCACAAGAATGCAGTCCAGGATGAAAGGTGTGCTAACAAAGAAGGGAGACAACATACTTTGAACTTGCCAGAACAAAATTCTTTGAACTTTATAGAAGAAACTGTTCATTCACTCTGGACGGGGGATGTATGGATGGACAGGGATAGTTGATCAGGCCTTTAATGAAGAATCCCATCAACTACCTTTGGCACTTCTCTCTGGTCAGAAAAAAAATGTGAAGAATTCACCAAGGTTAGTGTTCTAGACAAGAACTTGGTTTCCAAAATCAAAGTCCCAGGTTCAAATCCTGTGTCCTGGGGAAAGATGCTTGGATTTTCTAAACCTCCTCTGTAAGATTTGGGTGATTGTGTTTCTCAGCATTAAATGAGATAATGTAATGTGCTTTACAAAGTATATGGCACACAGTAAATAATCCCAAAGGGTTGGTTCTTCTGCAGTACTAGCTGGCCTTCCCAGGGTTACTTAGGCTGAGGAATCATTAACCACACTGAAATGATTTACTCCCTGCTGCTGCTTACCCGGAAGACAGGGATATAGAGTTGCCCTGTAAGAAGTGGCTCCTTCACGAATCAGAGGCTACAGGTCTAGCTTCGGGCCTTGGGCATTTTTGTTTGGCCCTGATTTATAAACCACTGTTTGTTTTCTCTGCCGAAGCTGCCTTGAGAAGTGGGGCATACCCTTCCCAAGCAGTGGTTATGTGGGGTTTTCCTAGAAAGCAGCTATTTTTTTTGAGAAATCTTCAAAGTCAGTCAAGTGAAGTGGATGTCAAGCATATGATCTTATATTTTAAGCCAGACCACCCCAAAGAAACTGGTCAAAATGCACTCAGGTATTTTAAGGTTATGCAGTAACACTTCCACAGAAAGAAATTTGATTCTATGTCTATAGATTATCATTAGTATTATAACCATTATCATCAAAATCCTCCTCCTCCTCCTCCTCCAAAGTGCTACAAACTGGGTGGCTTAAAACAACAGATCTGTGTTCTCTTCTGGCTCTGGAAGCTAGAAGTCTGAAATCAAGATGTTGGAAGGGTGGGTGTTTGTTTGGAGGCTCCAGGAGGAGAATCTTTTCCATGCCTCTGTCCTAGCCTCTGGTAGTTGCCAGCAATCTTTGGTGTTCCGTAGCTTGTAGTTGTTGAATCACTCCAGTCTCTACCTTCATCTTCACATGGTATTCCCCTGGCTGTGTCTCTGTGGGTCCGAATTTCCATCTTCTTATAAGATACCAATCATTGGAGGAGGGCCCATCCTAATCCAGTATGACGTCATCTTAAGAAAATTACACCTCCAAAGACCTTATTTCCAAGTCAGTTCAGTTTCATAGGTTTTTTTTTTTACATTATGTTAATCACCATACATTACATCATTAGTTTTTGATGTAGTGTTCCATGATTCATTATTTGCATGTAACACCCACTGCTCCACGCAGAACGTGCCCTCTTTAATACCCATCACCAGGCTAACCCATCCTCCCACCCCCCCTCCCCTCTAGAACCCTCAGTTTGTTTTTCAGAGTCCATCGTCTCTCATGGTTCATCTCTCCCTCCGATTTAAGTAGACATGAATTGGGACAACAATATTCAACCTAGAACACAAGGTAATGACTATTTTGAAAGTTCAAAACTCACAGCAAACATTGGAGGTGGTAGTGTTGGAAAGCCACAAGTCTTTTTGAGAATTATGACCCATGACAATGACCCGTCTGACCCTCTCTCAGTTTTACAGGTGATAAAAACTGAGGTCTCAAAGTCCCACTGAGAATGAACAGGTCCTGGATCTCTAGTCCAGTGCATTCTCCTGTGGTATCATGTAGTATTAGAATATACATTATCACTTATATTTCATTGTATTAATTCTGTCTTCTCAATAAGATTAGATACTCCTACTCACTTATAAATAGGAATAAAACCACTTGTAACTCATAGGCTCAGCATAGAGATTAAATGAGAAACTACACATAAGGCACAGCTAGCAACATAGTAAATGTTCAGTTAATGTTAGTCAATATGATAACTGTGTGTTTTTCATCCTCAGTTTCCTCCAAAATTCACAGCAAAGGGCAGGATGCACAGTCAATGGGTGCTACAACTATAGAGTATGATAACCTGAATTGCATTACTATTCTTCCTGATGCTGCCATTACCAGTGATGCCATTTAGTGCTATCACAATATTTGGGGTTGGGCTTGATTCAATTCAATAGCCATTTATTGAGCTGTTCCTACACATCAGGCACTCACCTAGACATTGAGGACTGATACAAAGTGCTACAAAGAGGAAAAAGATACAGTCTTTGTCATCAAAGAACTCAGAATCTTCTGGCATATTCATAGTGAGCTGCCATTCAAATCACAGCATGGTAGATGTTATGGAAGAAGGCAAAGTGTAGTGCTTTGACAGAACAGACAGTATGATGGATTCTGCCTCTATAGAGAAGAGATTTTACAGAGAAGCTCTTAGAATGGGGCCTCCAAGAGAAATAGACATTTGTTGGATGGAAAAAGCATCCCGAGCACAGAGAATAGCAAAGGCAAAGGCATTCAGATATGAAAGTCTTTAGTGAATTTGAGTTGTATAGGTACTCTAATGAAAGTAGATAAATGGTATGTGTTGGGAGGAGGTGAGGAGAGCAGTGGGAGATGGGAGGACTACACTGAGAGCAGTTGTGAAGGCTCTTGCATGCTGCAGCAGGACACAGATAAAGGACAGACCTTCACTGAAGGACACACTCCTCCTAGATTTCACTCCCACGCCCACCACGTACTAGCAGGGCTCTTCAAACAAGTTACTTAACCTCTTTAAGTCTCAATTTTCGTCTCTAGAGTGGGGTAACCATGTCTTCTACACAGGGTTGCTATGAAGATTAGATAAGATAATGGAAAAAAGCTTTAAGCCCAGTACAATGAACAGTAACTACCTCTGTTTTTAAAAATGAACTTTCATTTTCTGAGCAGACATTGATTCTTTGAATAAACATTGATCAATTACCCAAGGTGCTGATTTTTTTTTTCACCACGCAGTAGGAAGTCATTGGAGGTTTCAAGCAAGAAATTAACAAGTCAGGCTTGGCAATAGAAGAACACCGTGCAAGGCAGCCAGAGGCTGGGAAGAGAGGCAGATGGTGTCAGGCTAAACCAGGACAATGGCAAGGAAGATGGGGTCGCTGGGATGGATAGAATAGATAGCAACAAAATAGAGCTGACAGGGCTTAGTGACTAATTAGATAAGAGATACAGACCTAGGAGGGCCTCCAGTTTCTCACTTGGAAGACTAAGTGTCATTAGTGAGGGCACAAAACTGAAGAGGTATAGAAAGTTCTGGAAGGGAAGGTGATGAGTTCCGTTTTAAGCATTTTGATATTAAGGGGTCTGTGGACAGCTGGATGAAGGTAGCCAGCATGATGTTGGCTCCAGAGCTAGAGCCACTGGATCATCAGCACATGGGCAGTGTAGGTCATGCCTTGGCACAGGAGGGCACACCCATCACAAGTATGCACAGAGGGAAGAGAAGGAGGTAGAAGACTCAACCTGGGGACCCCCAACACTTAGGAAGTGAGACAAAGGGGAGGCAGCAGAGGAAGAACAATGGCACAGTCACCTCTAACTCTGCTGCTGAGTCTGCCTGAATCTCCCTGCATTTTAGAGCTGAAAGGACCCTTAGACATCTCACAAGTCAACCTATTCATGAATAGACAAGGAAACAGGTAATGTGACTGACCCAAGGTAACACGGCATGATAGAACTTGTGGCCAGATGAGAGCCAAAGCCACCTGACTTCAGTCTAGGCTCCCTCGTCTGCCTGGGCTGCTGTGTTTTCCAGAAACAGCCAATGTGTTCTCCCCCATCTGGGTAGGCACTCAGCTAGCTAATATTCTTCACAACTCTACAGCAGCCTTATTTCTCTCTGTCTGGAGGAATGACCGGTGACAGATTCCAGTCAGCTAATGAACCAGCAGCAGTTGTCTGCCGCGACTTCTTAATTTTCCCCAAATGTGAGCTCTCGACACGTGGCCACAGCTTCAGGCAAAACACACTGTACTCCCAGCGAGACGCCCGGAAACCAGGGGGAGACTGATGGGGGCTCCTGGTGTGCAATCTGTGACTCCGTACTTGAGTTGAGTCTGGAGGTTATGATTAGAAACCAGAATAAACAGGATAATCAGTATTTCCTTCTGATGCATATAAAGTCGGGACTGTCAAAGAGCTCAGGACTCCTGAGGGCTCCAGGCAGCAGCAGAGTGGCCAAGGGGGAATTCACAGTGCCTCTCTCCTCTGATCTCTACAATCTCAACGCTGAGGTAGGCAGGCCAAGGGAAGCCTGCATTGGGCACTTATCTGCCAGTACAAGGCATTGTACTGCACCAAGCAAGCATTAAAGGATAAGAATGAGATGAGATAAAAACCTCTGCCTGAAGGGCACATTGCAAGTGTCCAATGAACGCTTGGATGAATGCAGTGCCTCTAGCCCCCATCTCACTCCTGACTCAGATGCAGTGGTGAATATGCCATCTCTCTTCTAATGTCTCAAAAGTGTACCTGTGATTCCTACTCCCTGACCACGAACTTGCTCCTCCCTCTTCTCCCATATGTGGCCCTATGGAAACTCTCCCGGCCCCGTGGCTCAGGCCAGAAACACTGGGGCCCTCCTTGATGGCCCTTTCTCATTCCCCACATCCTCCATCAGCAAGTCCTGTTGGTCCTTCCCAACAGCGCGTACCCCTCTCACCTCCCTCATCACGGCTGGCCTCCCTGGAGCCACCATCAACTCCATCTTGTCCCAGGCCAAGAGCCCCTCGCTGGTCTGCCTGGTCCCCCTCTCTGGTCACCCCATGGTCTGCTGTCCATTTAGCAGCCAGTGACCCCTCTGAACCCCCTCAGATGACGACACTCCCAGCTCTCTGTCCTCCACAGGCTCTGCCCTGCTGTTTTCTCTGTACAGAACAGTGTTCGCATACTTCTCTGGCTTCCTGCCTCCATCTGAGTCTCTGCTCTTGGCACCTCCTCCAGAAAGCCTTTCCTAACCATTATGTCTAAAATAGTCCCCCAGGCACTTTCCACCCCCTTATTCCACTTGGGAATGAATCTTGGTTAGAGGGAGAGAGGGGTAGACGGAGGGAGGGGGGAGAAAGGGTTGTTGTATATGAGCTCATATAACCCTCACAAAAGCCCTAGGAAGAGGCAGGGCAAATTGCATTCCTATTGTGCATTTCCCCACAGAACCCAGCAAAAGTAGGCCAGCCGCACACAGTAGGGGCTTTATAACTACCTTTTGATTGATTGATCAACATGTGATCACTATTTTTCACTCTGCCAATCACCTTTAATTTTTAGAAGACTTTACAGAGCCACATTAAATTCTTATTATTTCAGAGAGTCACTACTGAACACCCCTTTTTAAGCAATATTATGTTGACTGCTAATCACTGTCCCTTAATTACCAGTCTAAAAGTTTAGAATTTAAAAAGTACTTTCACATCATTGTCTCATGATAGTCCAAACAACCCTGCGCAGAGAAAAGGGGAAACCTTGTTTCTTCCCATTTTTTCAGTTGATTCAGAGAGGTTAAGTGCCTGGCAAGAAGTCTCACAGCAAGTCATTAATAAAATCTGAACTGGAGTCCAAGTGTCCTTCCTCCAACATCATGGTTTCAGTATGCTGGAAATACCTGACTTATCACATCGGAAAACATACGAGGTCCCCTAAATCTTTTATCTACCCCCCCCAAATGCTTTGCTGGAATGGTTTATCAGGGAAGGTGACCTTAGACCAACTTGACCTGCAATGGCTAGGTGTTGGGAAATTGCTATCTCTAACAATGATATGACCAGAAGGTAGGCACCCATGTGTCACTTTACAAGGACTGATTTTTTTTTCACCAGTACAGGAGTCATTGCCAAGGACAATTTACTTTCTATTAGCAAAATGGAACCTGAAATTATTCAAAACTGCTATTAATCATAGGATGGAGAGGTCCCCCTACTCCCCCTACCAGAAATGAGAGAAGACTGATCCTCTGAATTAATGATGTGCGCTTCCAAATGCACCCTGGACAAAAAGACAGTAAGAAGAAATTAATTAAAATAATGAAATGCTCTGTAATTAAGGGGACTGTTGTTATTTCTATGGGAGGCATCTCCCCTCTTCTGAATATCCAAAGAGTATTTAGCCATAGCATTTATGCTAGAATCTTGAACAATGCATTTTAGGATTTTAATTGTTAGGAAGATTATTACAATCATGCTCAGACGTACACAGCTTTTTTTTTTTTTTTTTTTGCTAAAACAGGATAATACAAAATTGTCTGATAATTTTTTCAAATAACCACATGAATTCATCATTGCTTTGGAAATGCATTATTCTTATGTGGAATAGATCTCTCTCCATGCTCTCTGTCTCTTTTTCACCATCAGATGAATTAAATTCCTGCTGTCTTAGTGTCAGACATTTTGCGCTGAGAGAGCCCTTGGAGACCATCTAGTTGAAACTGCTCGGTTTCTGGATGTGAAAGCAGAGATTCAGAGGGGTTAAGGGTTGCCTCGGTTTTCTCTTTTGTCAAAGGTGGACTCCCCTCTCATCTTCCTTTTCAACTTCTCAGCCACGTGGCAGGGTTCCCACAACACCAAAGGAAAGGACAAACACAGAAGGGAGCAATGATCATAAGCTCAAATGATCAATATTCACACACACCAAATTGTCTTCTCTTCATTACCCTGACATTTCAGGGCACATAGGCAGAGATGAGAGCAAAAGGATAGAAATACAGAGATGGACATTATCTCTCCCAAGAAGGGGGAATGTTGAAGTACTGATATAATCAGAAAAATTTGAACAACAAAAATAGAAAACTTGGGGCAAGAATCAATAAAAGGAAAGATTGAACACAAATGATTACACAGTATTTCTTGTGTACCAGGCGCTGTTCCAAGAACCTACGAATTTCACATATGTTAATGAGCTAATAGCCCCTAAGGCAAGTATCATTATTATCTCCATCTTAAAGGTGAAAAAATTGAGGCTCAGAGAGGTGAAATCCCTTGCCCACAGACACTGAGCTAGATAGTCACAAGGAGGGGATTTGAACATACACAGATTTGTACTGGGGGTGACATTCTTTCTTTTCTTTTCTTTTTTTTTTATGTTATGTTAGTCACCATACAATACATCATTAGTTTTTGATGTGGTGATCCACGATCCATTGTTTTTGTATAACACCCAGTGCTCCATGCAGTACGTGCCCTCCTTAATACCCATCACCAGGTTAACCCCACCCTCCTCCCCTCTAAAACCCTGTTTGTTTCTCAGAGTCCATAGTCTCTCATGGTTCATCTCTCATTCTTAACCATGATCCTGTTACCATCTCTTGCTGGTCATAGTTTAGTACATCCCATCACCTGAAAGTAGCCACTGTCTCTAAGAAAAAAATACACTTAGAGCTGGAGAAATGCTAAATTTCCCTAAACGTCTTGTCCTTAAATTTCCTAAGACTGGGTCCCATTTATCCAGGGCTTTTTCTGAACAGGACATTTGCAATAGGCAACTTTTCCAGGTACCCTTGGGAGCCTCAGAGCTGGATGTGGGGTAAGGTAGATACCTAGAGAAAAGGAGAAAATGGTCCTATATTTACTAAATGTCCAGTATGTTTTAGATGCCTTACATAGCCTCATGATACCCTCACCAACACATGAGGACCATTGAGGCTAAGAGAAATGATCTGCTCCACCCAAGCCCCACACAGCTAGCAGGCAGCCAGCCAACATTTGTTTTTTGTTTTTTTGTTTTTCCTGTGTGTACCTAGCTCCACAGTCCTTGCTCTTAAGTGTTATGCTATATTGCCTCTCAGGGTCTTATTTTTATGCTAAGTTTATTGTCAATTATGTGTTGAGTGCATAGGGCACTGTGCAAGACACAGGAGCTTCTAAAGAATGTGGTTTAAAGAAGCCACACTGGGCCAGGCACAGGTCAGCTGGGATCCTAGAAAGAAACTTGACTGGCTTGGGTTGGTCATGAAGTCAGCCTTTCTAAGGGTAATTTCTGTTGCATCAAGTTCCTCTGTATAGCTCTGTGCAAAGCTGTAATTGACAGGTTAAGCCTTGAACGAGGCATACACTTTTCATGGAGTAAACCATTCTTCTTACACAACACTTCCCACTCCCCCCATCCCACCATAGGGAAAATTACAATCATTAATCTCAATGAAGAGAAATATCAGCTTTGATTTCCTTACCATGGGTCCCCATTATTCATACTTTAAATATTTGGTAGAGCTAAGATGACAGGTATAGAAATAAGTCCCCAGGAAAAGGAAGGACCAGGACTGATGGATACTGTTTTCTCCTGGCTTGGAAGCCACGCTTGAAATATTTACCCACCTGTTGCTTTGGAGCTTCAAGATATAATGCAGACTTGACTCTACCACATTCCAAAAAGGAGTTGATTTCCTGCCGTAGACCTTTGTGGCAGAGTGCCTTTGCCCACACTTCCTTCCACCAAAACCACCTTTTCTGACTTTCTTTTCTTGGTAAATCATCCTAAGTCCTTTAAGGCCAGCTCCAAAATCTACTTCCTGGTAACTCCTTCCAGGGGAGCATACCAAATGTACATCCTGAGCCATTTTTATCTAACTCTTCTGGAATCCTGGTTACATGTTGTCCTCCCCCAGATGTCCAGTACCTCCTTGAGGGTAAGAATCGACTCTTTCTCATCTGTGCTGGAGGCCTGGCCATTCAGTCATAGCTCTTCAGCCCTGGATGACATGGTCAGTACTCTCCCTGCCAAAGGCATTTAAGGTATAACTATTAGAATAAAAACACCAAAGTACAACAAAATGAAATCAAAGAGATTCCTCTGAGGTCATAAGCCTAACTGTACCTGGTTAGCCACAACAGCTTACATTCTTGGTTGAGGAACTTTTAAAAAACATGGTACAACAGAGTCATTAACAGTTATTTCACTAGAGTCTGCACAGTGCAAATAAAGTGAAAGTAATCCAAGTTGACTTGGAGCAGGCCTGGCAATGGCAGTGAGATCCTATGCGATCCAAAGCCTTCCAGAAGAACCAGTAACTGTGCTTCTCAAATCAGGGGGCACTTGGAGGACATCAGATCTACCTTTCCCTGTACCTCAGTTTCCTCCTTCATAAAATAGGAAAGGCAATCACACACATACATACAGCAAAAAGATTATGTCAAGCTTTAACACGATAGTGTATCAGAAAAACACCTTCACTGATGGCAAAGTGAAGCTCCAAGAGGCTCAAACTGGTATTCACCACATCCCCTCTGACTCAGACATTGTCTAAGTGTTTTTCCTTGTAATGTCTTATTCAACTTCCCAACAGATGTATGAGGTCTTTTTTTTCTTCCCATCTTCCAGAAATGGAAACTGGGGCCCACTTTTAAATCAGTGAAGCCAGGATTTTTAGTCTGGATCTTCTGTCTCCACAGGACTTATTCCCTTACAGTGTGCTACTTCCAATGGGAGTATTTCCATGTTAGAGGACTGTTTCCTATAAGGCTAGAGGGACAAAGGTACATTGGACCAAGCCCCTAGCATTCAAGAGACTGTGGTCCAGAGAGGGAGAACTAGATATACAGCTTTGAATGGTAGTAGAGGATGAAGGTCAAGTGTGTAGCTTCTAGACTTACTTCTACCTCTTACCAACTGTGGAACTTCTGAACAAGTGATTTAGCCAGTCCAAAGTCTCCTCATCTGCAAATAATGATAAGAAAAGTATCCACCTCCAAGGATTTGGGGAAGAATTAAATGAGTCAATCCATTCACATTAGCACTTGGCACACAGTGAATGCTAATATCCTCTACTATTAACAGTGTTAACTATCATTTGCCCAGAATACAGCAGTCCCCAAAAAAGAACATGAGAGCCACAGTGTGAAAGGGGAACAAAAGAACGGGCACCTATCTCAAGCCTGGACATGTATATGGTTTGAAGGGGAAAGGGGCAAACATTGAATCAACCTCTAATATGAGTGAACAGCCTAGATTAGTCAGGGTCTACTTCATTTGGTGTTGTGCTTTGGTTTGATTTATGGTATTTTGTTTCTGTTCACCAAGGGGCTCCGGTTCACAATCTGAAATGTTTTATTCAGTCAGAATTACTGATGGGGCATGACTGGAGAGTTAGAAGAAGTGCCAGAAAGGAGCAATAATAGAAAAAATAACACTAGGAAATGCTTTTAAATTTATATTACACATTTATAGTCAATAGCTCATTGGATCCTCAAAGCAATGCATGGAGTTAAGTAAGACAAGTTTACAGATGGGGAAACCAATACTCTGAGGAATTAGGACAGTAGAAAAGGAAATTGGCAATTATTGAGCAGCTACTAGGTAGCATAATTTAACAAATAGTGTGTAAGTGGCTACCTGAGCTAGGACCTAGAGATACAGAGCCAACTAAGTTACATCTCCTACCCTCAAGGAATCTGTCCACAGTCTGATAGGGAAGCACTGATTGAAGACAATCATTTCAGTACAGATGAGTAAGTAAAAGAATGATAAAGGGATGCATAACATAGATCAGAGTAAGCGGGGAGGCTTCACAGTAGAGGTGGCAGATAAATTGTTATAAACCTTGAGTAAGAGTTAGCCACAAGAGAGACGAGGGAAGATGTTTCCTGGGCATAGAAAATAGCATAAAGAGAGTGGTGGAGGGAAGATAACACGCAGCATAGATGACAAGAACAGTTCTTGTTCCCCAGAGTATAGGATGAGAGGCAGCGCAAGGAGAGGTGAGCCATGATATAGATAGATAGGGGGACTCAGATTCAGGTCACCTAAGGCCCTGCGGGTCATCCTAAAGAGGTGAGATGTTCTCCTGTAGGTGATAGGGTACCGCTGGAGAGTTTAAGCGAGCAATGGCATATTCAATTTGTGGTTTTGAAAAATCGTTCTGGCAGCTGTGTGCAGGATGGAAAAGGAGCAAGGAAAGGCATTTAAGGCTGGAGGCAGAGAAACCCATGTGGAAGCTACTGCATGGTCCAGGGGAGAGCAGACAAAAGCCTGAACTGGGACAGTGGCAGTACAGATGGAGAGAAAGGGAGGAGGTGGATGGAGAAGGTAGGATCTCCAGGACTTTTGATGACCTGCCTGGACACAGGAAGGGGGGGCAAGGCTTTTCATTCATTTCAAACTTCCTACTGTGACTTCCTGACAATGTCACCTTGGAAAGGAGTGATCAGATAGAAGATTGAAAAGATAATGGGTACAGATTTCACACACCAAATCTCTAAGGACTCAGAAGAAGACAGAGGTGCAAGATGCTAAATGCTGCTTACTTTTCAGATTTTGGTGTTAAAAAGACTGTGGTTGGGTACTTTAAAGCTCCATGTAAAAATATACACTCAGATAGAGATGTGAAGTCTTTATAAATTCCTAGTCAATTTCTTTAGACTTGGGACACATTTTCTATAATATTGGGGGGGGGGGGAAGAGATGAGGGGAGAATGACATTTTATGCTAATCATTTTATAAACAACCTGACTTTGCTGATGGGAAAATAGACCTTGAAAAAGTGCAATTCATCAATACAACAGAGGTCAAACTCCAGTAAATAAAAGAAAATTGCTATAATTGCTGATAAAATGCAGCTTTTGTCATTTCATTTATGCATTTCAATTGCAATTAGATTAACAAGGATTTCAAGGGGGAGAAATTTCCATTGCAAACTACTTTTCAGATTAAACAAGCAAGGAGTTTCAGAAATAGCTCAGAATCTACGATCATGGGCCCAGAGGGATAGCCAGGCCAGGTTTTCTACCTCTATAATACTCACATCTCATCTCTAGTGAAGTGACTATATTTTCAGCCCAGATTCCAGTGACATTTGGGCGGGGGAGACAGTCTAATTGGGGTATAAGCCAAAAGGCGATACACTGTAGAGAATGTAAAAATAGTGATAAAACCAAAAGTCAAACTGCCTTTTATTAAACCCATGTTCTGGCATTTCTAAACAATGTCAATGATAAAATACTCTACCCAGAGTCTTTCTGCTCCTATCATATTACTGGGTAAGCTATTGCCTAAGTCAGTGAATTTTAGGGCTCCATCCAACATTTGATGATGGACACCATTCACTCTTTTATTCACTCATAAATTCAGCAAGCACTTATGCATCCCACTTAACCCTCATCATTACCCTATGAGGTAGATATTATGGTTCCAATTTTGCACTGAAAATCCTGAGGCTCAGAGAAGTGAAGAAGCTTGCCTAAATAAATCCATAACATAGGAAAATGACAGAATTTGAATCTAAGTCTGCCTTAACTCCAAAGCCTGTGTTTTTCTACCTTATCAATGCTCTGACAATAGTCTATTCAAGGCACCATTGGTCTTTTCCTGAAGGCAGATCTCTGCCTGTCAGTCAACAGTCTCTACTTGACACCCTCAGACTTCCTTCAAGAGCAGTTAGCCTTGAGGGTAGGTGAAAGCAGGGTGGGAAGTTGTTTAAGTTCCTAAATGTAAGTGCTTTTTTTTGAACCCCTTAAGTTACTATTTTTGTCTTAACACTTACTATGGAAACAAGATATTTCTATGTCAATGGGAAGAAAGAATCCAAAGGAAGAGAGGCCAGATAGAAAAGTCATTTTTTAAATGTATTGAGAGATACACACCTTACTCTCATTTTAAAAAGAAATGCTAGAAGTCAGACAAAGATAAAGGTCAGGCAGAAAAGAGCTACTCATGAAAATCGGGTAAATTCAACTCTGCGACATTCCCAGAGCATCAGCTTTGTGCCTAGGTTGCCAAAGGGCTGGAAACATAGTCACAATTTAATCAGGATCCAACTCACAGAGATCATATTCCTGTGAAGGTCTTGTCCTGCCTCTCCCACCATAAGGGATGATATTCACATGGGTAAATCCTTTGTTCTTCCCAAAATAACCAAATTTTTCTAATAACACCAGAAAATTATGACAAAGAAAAATCTTAAAAATTAGCAACAAAAATCATACTTCATAATCACTACAGTACTGTATAATTGTTAACAGAGCATCAGTAAGGATCACTCTTTGTCAATTAGGGCATTCATAAGATAGGTTATGTGCAATTGCTGGCTCACCAGCTATTCTTTTCCTTTAATTCTCATGCTCAAGGAAGGCTGTGGTTGCAAGTGAGTGAGAATGCATGAGAAAACATGACATTCTGGGCAAAGCACTGTGGGAGCCCAGAGGCTGGTGGGATTTCTTTCAGTTGAAGAGCTAAGACTTCCCAGTACTGGTGACAACTTTAATATGAACCTTGATAGAATTTTGACAAATGTAGCTGGGAAAAGAAGAACAGGGTTTCAGATGAAAGGACTAGCTTACTATAGGAACAATCATGAGGAAAACACAGACAACATAAGGCCCAAAAACTAGACCTGCAAAACCAGACAAATCTATAATAGAATTAGGAGTTTAGTGGAGAAAAGCCTGGGACCTTGAATGCCAAAACACTACCTAAATCTAGTAGTCTCCACAAGATATAAGCTTATTCCTCCTTAAACCAAAGTAAACTGAAATTCCCCATTTGCTGAGCCATGCCCATTGTGAGGAGCCTTCTCATGGAAAGGCATTTACTATTAAGCCCATATTGAAGGTATGAAAGGGGTTCAAAGCAATCAAGGTACAATAACTAACAACTAGTAAATGTGTAATAAGCAAAAAGGTTAATGAGATTTAGAAGCCTATGGCCCTTGCATTACACTAGATTGCCTCAAAGGCTCCCTGCAAGTAGTCAGCTCTCTGGTTCCTGACAACCACCTTTGCCAGTGATGGTGAGAATCTGGCATCTAAGGCTGGCTTTACCCCTCCCTGATCAGGATCTGAGGCACTTATGCAACTGAAATCAAGGTATCCAAGAGTGACTTCCTTAAGCCCTCACCTCCCTTCTATCAAGGACAGCCAACCACAAGTTTTGGATGTAAGAGACTTGAATGTAAATGATGATAATGCCTAGCTTATAAGGTTATCATTAAGTTTAAATAATATATGAATGTCCTTACCACTTTTTCTTACACATAGGAGGTGCTCAATAAATAGATGTAATTATTCACTCATTTAACAAAGAGAATTGTAAAAAGATGTTACCCAAGCAGTGACATTAGCAAAAATGGTAAGGTGGGGAACTCCAAAACTTCTATAAAAGCAGTGAAAAAATTGGCAAAAACTATAAGAATGAATTTTATCAGAACTCAGGAAAGAAATAAAAAGTTTACAGCAATCACACAAATGTTTAATCAAGAAATAATAGCTAAACCTTGGCATTTGCAGCAATCTCTGTTGAATCACTAGCTGACCACTAAGTTATCAGAACAGAGACTTCAGTGGCCATATATGGCAATACAGATTTTAGAAAATTGGTTCACAAAAGTCACTGAACAAACAGCAACTACAACAGTCATCAGTACAAAGTCTGGAGAGAAGGGGAAATCTGTTTTCCAGAGTTACTACATAATAATATTCACAAGTCTAGTTTTCAACAAACATTATGAGGCATACAAACAAACAAGAAAGCATGACCCACACACAGGGAAAAAAAGTTAATTGATAGAAACTATCAGTTTCTAGAAGGCCAGACATTGTACTTATTAGATAAAGACTTTAATCATCTATTTTAAATATGTTCAAATTGCTAAAAGAAGCCATGGACAAAACACTAGAGGAAAACTATGTCTCACCAATGGAAAATGTCAATAAAATGATAAATTGTAAAAAGGAACCAAAGAGAACCTCAGGAGTTGAGAAGTACAATAACTAAATTGAAAAAAAATCACTAGAGGGATTGAACTAAAGATTCAACAGACAGAAGAAAGAATCAATGAACGTAAAGATATGTCAATTAAGATTAATCAGTCTGAGGAGCAGAAAGAAAAAAAGAATGGAGAAACATGAACATAGCCTCAGAAACCTGTGGGACACCATCAGTCATACCAATATATGCATAATGGAAGTCACAGAAAGACAGAAGAGAGAGAAATCGTCAGAAAGAATATTTGAAGAAATTATGGCCAAAAACTTCCCAAATTTGATGAAATACATGAAGCTACATGTCCAAGAAGGTCAACAAATCCCAAGTAGGATAAATTTAGTAGAAGCTCCACACTAAGACACATTACAAACAAACTCAAAAGCCAAAGATAAGGAGAAAGTCCTGAAAGCAGCAAGAGAGAAGCAATTCATCGCATCCATCAAATACCAGGGATCTTCAATAAGATTAACAGCTGCTTTCACATCAGAAACCATGATGGCTAGGAAGCAGTGCACTTACATTTTCAAAGTGTGTCCAACAAAACTATCTTTCAAAAATGAAGGATAAATTAAAACATTCCCAAATAAACAAACACTTAGAATTTGTCACAAGTATTCTTGCCCAGGAAGAAATGCTAAAGGGAGTCCTCCAGTCTAAAATGAAAGTACACTAGACAGTAATTTGAATCCACATGAAGAAGTGAAGATCTCTGGTAAAGGTAAATATAACATAGTAAATATACAACATAGGTGAATATAAAAGCCAGTATTAATACATTTTTGCAACTCTTCCTTTCTCCTATACTATTTAAACAAAACTACATAAAACAATGAGAACACATTTATGGTGATAGCCACAATTGTATAAAGATGTGATTTTTGATAACATTAAGAGGAGCAGAGCTATATAAAAGTCATGTTTTCATATGCTATTGAAACTGAGTTGACATTAATCCAGACTCAATAGTTATAAATTAAGATGTTAAATATGATCCCAAGCAACCACTAAGAAAATAACTAAAAAATATTTAGCAGAATAAACAAGAAGAAAAGCAAAATGATAGGCTAGAAAATATCTATTGCAAAAGAAGACAGAAATGGAGGAATTGAGGAACAAAAATATGTGAGACATAGAAAACAAATAGCAGAAGTAAGTCCTGCCTTGTCAGTAATAACATTAAATGTGAATGAATTAAACTGTCAAATTAAAAGACAGAATGGATTTTAAAAAGAAAAATCCAACTACATGTTATATACAAGAGACTCACTATAGATTTAAAGTGACAAGTAGGCTAAAAGTAAGAGGATAAAAAGGTATTACAACCATCTCTGGTTTCAATAAGGGATAAAACAACTAAAAAAAAAGATAAAGAAGGATTGGAATTTAAATAAAATCTTTAAAAAAAAGATAAACAAGGAAGTAGAAAAATTGAACAACACTATAAACCATATGGATCTAACAGACACATCTAGAACACTCCACATAACAATAGCAGAATACACATTCTCCTCAAGTGCACATGGAACATTCTCCAAGATAGGCCATATGTCAGGCCAGAAAACAAGTCAAAATAAATTTTAAAATATTTAAATCATATCCTCTCTCAGTACAGTGGAATAAATTAGAAATAAAAAACAGAAGCAAATCTGGAAAATTCACAAATATGTGGATATTAAAGACACACTTAAACAATTAATGTGTCAAAGAGGAAATCACAAAAGAAATTAGAAAATACTATTCGATGAATGAAATGAAAACACAACATACCAAAATTTATGGGATGCAGTGAAAGCAGTGCTCAGAAGAAAATTTATAGCTTTAAATCCCTAAGTTATAAAAGATCTCAAATCAATAGCCAAACCCTAAGGAATTAGAAATCCAATGCGCTATCCGTTGCACCACAGAGCTGGCTAACCCTAAGGAATTAGAAAAAGAACAAACTAAATCCAAAACTAGCAAAAGGAAGGAATCATTATAGATTAAAGCAGAGATAAAGAAAATGCAGGATAGTAAAACAATAGAGCCAGGTAAACCAAAAGTTGATTCTTTGAAAAGATCATGAAAGTTTATAAATCTTTAGCTGAACTGACTCATCTAGAAAGAGAAAGAAGACTGAAATTACTAAAATCAAGAATAAAATTGGGGACTTTATTACCATTTTTATGTAAATAAAAAGGATTGTAAGAGGATATTATGAACATTTGTATGCCAACAGTATGGATAATTACATGAAATGGACAAATTCCTAGAAGTATGAAACTATCAAAACTGACTCAAAAAGAAGTGCAAAGTGTGAATAGACCTATAACAAGTAAAGAGACTTAATTAGAAATCAAAAACTCTCAACAAAGTAAAGCCCAGGACCAGATGTTATCATTGGTAAATTCTGTAAAATATGTAAAGAATTAACACCAATCCTTCTCAAACTCTTCCAAAACATAGAAGAGAAAGGAATACTTACAAGCTCATTCTACGATGCCAATATTATCTTAATACCAAAGCCAGGCAAAGGCCTCACAAGAAAAAAATATATATATATATATCCCTTATTAATATAGATGCAAAATCCTCCACAAAATACTAACAAACAAAATACAGCAGCACATTAAAGAATTATACTCTATGATCAAGTGGTGTTTATCCCAAGAATACAAGGCTGGTTAAACATATGAAAAAGCATTTGACAAAATCCCATTAACTTTCATGATTTAAAGAGAGAGAGAGAGAGAAAACAAAAACACTCAAGATATGAAAATATAAGGCAACTTCTTCAACCTGATGAAGAGTATCTACAGAAACCCACAGCTAACATCACACTTAATGGCAAAAGCCTAGATGCTTTCCCCTAAGATCATGTCCATTTTCACCATTTCTATTCCACAAAGTATTGGGAGTCCTAGTCAAGGTGTTGGACAGGAAAAGAATAATAATAAAAGACATCCAATAAGAAAGGGAAAAGCAAAGCTAAGTCTATTCACAGATGACATGAGTTTGTATATAGAAAATCCTAAGGAATTCAGTTTAAACACCGTGACTAGTAAACAACTTGAGCAAGGTTGCAGGATATATAGAATATATATAGAAAAATATACAAAAGTCAATTACATTTCCATACAACTTGCAATGAATAATCCGAAAATTAAGTTAAGAAAAGAATTCCATTTACAATAGCATCAAAAAGAATAAAGCACATAGAGATAAATACATAGGAATAACAAAAGAAATGTACTCTGAAAACTACAAAACTTTGCTGAAATAAATTTTTAAAAGATCTGAATAAATGGGAAAACATCCCATGTCCATGAATCAGAAGACTTAATTTTGTTATGATAGCAATACTCCCTGAATTGATCTCTGGGTTTAATGTAATTGCTATCAGAATCCCAGCTGACTTTGTGGAAATTGACAAACTGACCCTAAAATTCATATGAAATTGTAAGGAACCTAGAATAGCCTAAACAATCTTGGGGCAGGGAGAAATAGGATTCACATTTCTCACTTTTTAAACTTACTATAAAGCAATGGTAATTAAGACAGTGTGGTACTTGCACAAGGATAAACATGTAGACCAATGAAATTGAAGTCAGCATCCAGAAATAAAACCACAGGTGTATGATAAATTGATTTTCAAAATAGGTGCCAAGACTATTCAAAGGGGAAAAGAATATCTTTTCAACAAATGGTGCCAGGACAACTGGATAGCCACTTACAAAAAGATGGAGTTGGACTCTTACCTCACACCATATACAAAATTTATTTCAAAATGGATCAAAGACCTAAATTTAAGATATAAATCTATAAAACTCTTAGAAGAAAACATAAGGATAAATCTTCATGATCTCAGATTTGCTAATGGATTCTTAGATATGATACCAAAAGCAGAGGCCACAAAAGAAAAAAAAAATAGATAAACTGGATATCATCAAAATTAAAACTTTTATGCATCAAAGGACATTATCAAGAAATGAAAATACAGCTTATAGAATGGGATAAAATATTTGCAGTTCTTATATTTGATAAGGGTTTACTAACCAGGACATTTAAAGAACTCTTACAACTTAATAGCAAACAAACAAAAAAAACACCGAAATTATAAAATGGGCAAAGGAATTGGATAGACATTTTTCCAAAGAAGGTATATAAAGGATCAACAAGTCATGAAAAGGTACTCAGCCTCACTCATCATCAAGAAAATGCAAGTCAAAACACAAAGAGGTATCACCTGACACTTGTTAGAATGGTCACACGCACCCCAATGTTTATAGCAGCAATGTCCACAATAGCCAAAATATGGAAAGAGCCCAGACGTCCATTGACAGATGAATAGATAAAGAAGATGTGGGGGGCGGAGCAAGATGGCGGAGGAGTAGGAGACCTGGATTTCGTCTCCTCTCAGGAATTCAGCTGGATAGGGATCAAACCATTCTGAACACCTACAAACTCAACAGGAGATCGAAGAAAAGAATAGCAACAACTCTCTGAACAGAAAAGCGACCACTTTTTGGAAGGTAGGACGTGCGGAGAAGTGAATCCGAGGCGTTATTCGGGTGGATAGATGGCGGGGGAGGGGCCTCCGTCGGCCGCTTCTGGCAAGTGATAGAGCCACGGAGCACAAAATCGGAACTTTTAGAAGTCTGCTCCGCTGAGGGACGTCACTCTGGTGGCGAAGTGGGGGGTGGAACCCTCGCGGGACAGTGTGGTCTCAGGACCCTCGGGGTCACAGAAAGACCAGGGGTGCCTGAGTGCGGCAGAGCTCCCAGGTATCCGAGCAGGGAAGCCGGCTGCAGAGACGGAGCCCAGGCGCGGGCTCTCAGCTCGGGGTTGCTATAAACCGTGATCCGCGGCACAGTCGGGCCACTGCTCCTCCAGCAGGGACCCAACAAGCGGCAGATCCGGGGAGACTCACCTTCTTCCCCCGGGAGGAGAGGTGCAGGAGCGCACCGCGGGGATCTGCTGGGTTTGGAGACTCCACCCGGGGTCGGGTGCCAGATAGAAAGGCGCGGTCACAGGCCGGGTGAGCGCGGAGTGTGGCCGGAGACCGGGGAGACGGGAGTGACTGACTGCTTTTCTCTGGGGGCTCGCTGAGGAGCGGGACCCCGAGTTCTCAGCTCCGCCAGGGCGGAGACTGGGAGGCCGCCATTTTCACTCTCCGCCTCCAAAGCTGTACGGAAAGCTTGCAGGGAACAAAAGCTCCGGAGAGCAAACCCGAGCAGATTACTTAGCCCGGACCGGCAAGGGCGGGGCAATTTTGCCTCCAGCAAAGACATTTGGGAACCACGGCAACAGGCCCCTCGCCCAGAAGATCAGCGGGAACAACCAGCCAAGACCAAGTTTACCGATCAATGAGAACGGCAGAACTCCAGCGCTAGGGGAATACTGCACATAGAATTCATGGCTTTTTTACCATGATTCTTTAGTCTTCCAAAGTTAATTATTTTTTTTAACTGTCTTTTTTTCTTTTTTCCTTTTTTCTTTTTTTTTGAATTTTTCTTTTTCCCTTTTTCAACCAACATCTTATCAATCCCTTTTTTAAAAAAAAACATTTTTATTTTTCATTTTTAAAGTCATATTCTATCCCTTCATAGTAGTTACCCGTATTTTTGGCATATATATATAAGTTGTTCTCTCTTTAAAATCTTGAGATAGTTTCTTCTAACAGATCAAAATATACTCTAAATCTCTAGTGTATGGTTTTTTTCTACTCCCCTGCCTGATCACATTCTCTCCCTTTTTTCTTTCTTTCTTTTTTTTTAATCCTCTTCTTTCTTTTTTCAAACAACTTATCAAATCCTTTTTTAAAATTTTTTATAATTTCCATCTTTACAGTCATATTCCATCCCTTCATCATATCAACCCTTATTTTTGTACATATATAAGTTTTTCTTTCTTTAAAATTTTGGGAGGGACTTTCTTTTAACAGACCAAAATACACCCAAAATCTAGTGTGTGGCACTGATCTATAATCCAGCCTGATCATATTTGATCACATTCTGTTTTTGTTTTGTTTTGTTTTGTTCTGCTTTTGTTTGCTTTTATCTTTATCTTTTTCTTTTTTCTTTTTTTCTTTCCTTTTCTTTTTTCTCTCTTTCCCTTTCTTTTCCCACTGCTTCAGGTCTTTTCTGATTTGTTTAGAGTATATTTTCTGGGGATGTTGTTACCCTGCTAGCATTTTGTTCTCTCATTAATCTATTCTCCTCTGCACAAAATGACAAGATGGAAAAAATCACCTCAACAAAAAGAACAAGAGGTAGTACCGACTGCCAGGGACCTACTCAATACGGACATTAGTACGATGTCAGATCTAGAGTTCAGAATCATCACATTAAAGATACTAGCTGGGCTTGAAAAAAGCATGGAAGTTATTAGAGAAACCCTTTCTGGAGAAGTAAAAGAACTAAAATCTAACCAAGTAGAAATCAAAAAGGCTATCAATGAGGTGCAATCAAATATGGGGGCGCTAACTGCTAGGATAAATGAGGCAGAAGAAAGAATCAGTGAGATAGAAGACCAAATGATGGAAAATAAAGAAGCTGAGAAAAAGAGAGATAAACAACTACTGGATCACGAGGGCAGAATTCGAGAGATAAACGATACCATAAGACGAAACAACATTAGAATAATTGGGATCCCAGAAGAAGAAGAAAGAGAGAGAGGGGCAGAAGGTATAATGGAGCAAATTATAGCAGAGAACTTCCCTAATTTGGGGAAGGAAACAGGCATCAAAATCCAGGAAGCACAGAGAACCCCTCTCAAAATCAATACAAATAGGTCAAAACCCCGACATCTAATAGTAAAACTTACGAGTCTCAGAGACAAAGAGAAAATCCTGAAAGCAGCTCGGGAGAAGAGATATGTAACCTACAATGGTAGAAACATTAGATTGGCAACAGACTTATCCACAGAGACCTGGCAGGCCAGAAAGGACTGGCAGGACATATTCAGAGCACTAAATGAGAAAAATATGCAGCCAAGAATACTATATCCAGCTAGGCTGTCATTGAAAATTGAAGGAGAGATAAAAAGCTTCCAGGACAAACAAAAACTAAAGGAATTTGCAAACACGAAACCAGCCCTACAACAAATATTGAAAGGGGTCCTCTAAGCAAAGAGAGAGCCTAAAAGCAACATAGACCAGAAAGGAACACAAACAATATACAGTAACAGTCACTTTACAGGCAATACAATGGCACTAAATTCCTATCTTTCAATAGTTACCCTGAATGTAAATGGGCTAAATGCCCCAATCAAAAGACACAGGCTATCAGATTGGATTAAAAAACAAGACCCATCGATATGCTGTCTGCAAGAGACTCATTTTAGACCCAAAGACACCCCCAGATTGAAAGTGAGGGGGTGGAAAACCATTTACCATGCTAATGGACACCAAAAGAAAGCTGGGGTGGCAATCCTTATATCAGACAAATTAGATTTTAAACCAAAGACTGTAATAAGAGATGAGGAAGGACACTATATCATACTTAAAGGGTCTATCCAACAAGAAGATCTAACAATTGTAAATATCTATGCCCCTAACATGGGAGCAGCCAATTATATAAGGCAATTAATAACAAAAGCAAAGAAACACATCGACAACAATACAATAATAGTGGGGGACTTTAACACCCCCCTCACTGAAATGGACAGATCATCTAAGCAAAAGATCAACAAGGAAATAAAGACTTTAAATGACACACTGGACCAAATGGACTTCACAGACATATTCAGAACATTCCATCCCAAAGCAACGGAATACACATTCTTCTCTAGTGCCCATGGAACATTCTCCAGAATAGATCACATCCTAGGTCATAAATCAGGTCTCAACCGGTACCAGAAGATTGGGATCATCCCCTGCCTATTTTCAGACCACAATGCTTTGAAACTAGAACTCAATCACAAGAGGAAAGTCGGAAAGAACTCAAATACATGGAGGCTAAAGAGCATCCTACTGAAGAATGAATGGGTCACCCAGGAAATTAAAGAAGAATTAAAAAAATTCATGGAAACCAATGAAAATGAAAACACAACTATTCAAAATCTTTGGGATACAGCAAAGGCAGTCCTAAGAGGAAAGTATATAGCAATACAAGCCTTTCTCAAGAAACAAGAAAGGTCTCAAGTACACAACCTAACCCTACACCTAAAGGAGCTGGAGAAAGAACAGCAAATAAAGCCTAAACCCAGCAGGAGAAGAGAAATAATAAAGATCAGAGCAGAAATCAATGAAATAGAAACCAAAAGAACAGTAGAACAGATCAACGAAACTAGGAGCTGGTTCTTTGAAAGAATTAACAAGATTGATAAACCCCTGGCCAGACTTATCAAAAAGAAAAGAGAAATGACCCAAATCAACAAAATCATGAATGAAAGAGGAGAAATCACAACCAACACCAAAGAAATACAAACAATTATAAGAACATATTATGAGCAACTCTATGCCAACAAATTAGATAACCTGGAAGTAATGGATGCATTCCTAGAGATGTATCAACTACCAAAACTGAACCAGGAAGAAATAGAACACCTGAACAGACCTATAACCACTAAGGAAATAGAAGCAGTCATCAAAAATCTCCCAAAACACAAAAGCCCAGGGCCAGATGGCTTCCCAGGGGAATTCTACCAAACATTTCAAGAAGAATTAATACCTATCCTTCTGAAACTGTTCCAAAAAATAGAAATGGAAGGAAAACTTCCAAACTCATTTTATGAGGCCAGCATTACCTTGATCCCAAAACCAGACAAAGACCCCATCAAAAAGGAGAATTACAGACCAATATCCCTGATGAACATGGATGCAAAAATTCTCACCAAAATACTAGCCAATAGGATCCAACAGTACATTAAAAGGATTATTCACCACGACCAAGTCGGATTTATCCCTGGGCTGCAGGGTTGGTTCAACATCCGCAAATCAATCAACGTGATACAATACATTAACAAAAGAAAGAACAAGAATCATATGATCCTCTCAATAGATGCAGAAAAAGCATTTGACAAAAGACAGCATCCTTTCTTGATCAAAACTCTTCAGAGTATAGGGATAGAGGGTACATACCTCAATATCATAAAAGCCATCTATGAAAAACCTACAGCGAATATCATTCTCAATGGGGAAAAACTGAGAGCTTTCCCCCTAAGGTCAGGAACGCGGCAGGGATGTCCACTATCACCACTGCTATTCAACATAGTATTGGAAGTCCTAGCCACAGCAATCAGACAACAAAAAGAAATCAAAGGCATCCAAATTGGCAAAGAAGAAGTCAAACTCTCACTCTTTGCAGATGATATGATACTTTATGTGGAAAATCCCAAAGACTCCACCCCAAAACTGCTAGAACTCATACAGGAATTCAGTAAAGTGGCAGGATATAAAATCAATGCACAGAAGTCAGTGGCATTCCTATACACCAACAACAAGTCAGAAGAAAGAGAAATTAAGGAGTCGATCCCATTTACAATTGCACCCAAAACCATAAGATACCTAGGAATAAATCTAACCAAAGAGGCAAAGGATCTGTACTCAGAAAACTATAAAATACTCATGAAAGAAATTGAGGAAGACACAAAGAAATGGAAAAACGTTCCATGCTCATGGATTGGAAGAACAAATATTGTGAAGATGTCAATCCTACCTAGAACAATCTACACATTCAATGCAATCCCCATCAAAATACCATCCACTTTCTTCAAAGAAATGGAACAAATAATCCTAAAATTTGTATGGAACCAGAAAAGACCCCGCATAGCCAGAGGAATGTTGAAAAAGAAAAGCAAAGCTGGCGGCATCACAATTCCGGACTTCCAGCTCTACTACAAAGCTGTCATCATCAAGACAGTATGGTACTGGCACAAAAACAGACACATAGATCAATGGAACAGAATAGAGAGCCCAGAAATGGACCCTCAACTATATGGTCAACTAATCTTTGACAAAGCAGGAAAGAATGTCCAATGGAAAAAAAGACAGTCTCTTCAACAAATGGTGTTGGGAAAATTGGACAGCCACATGCAGAAGAATGAAACTGGACCATTTCCTTACACCACACACAAAAATAGACTCCAAATGGTTGAAAGACCTCAATGTGAGACAGGAGTCCATCAAAATCCTAAAGGAGAACACAGGCAGCAACCTCTTCGACCTCAGCCGCAGCAACTTCTTCCTAGAAACATCGCCAAAGGCAAGGGAAGCAAGGGCAAAAATGAACTATTGGGACTTCATCAAGATAAAAAGCTTTTGCAAAGCAAAGGAAACAGTCAACAAAACCAAAAGACAACTGACAGAATGGGAGAAGATATTTGCAAATGACATATCAGATAAAGGGCTAGTATCCAAAATCTATAAAGAACTTATCAAACTCAACACCCAAAGAACAAATGATCCAATCAAGAAATGGGCAGAAGACATGAACAGACATTTTTCCAAAGAAGACATCCAAATGGCCAACAGACACATGAAAAAGTGTTCAATATCGCTCGGCATCAGGGAAATCCAAATCAAAACCTCAATGAGACACCACCTCACACCAGTCAGAATGGCTAAAATTAACAAGTCAGGAAATGACAGATGTTGGCGGGGATGCGGAGAAAGGGGAACCCTCCTACACTGTTGGTGGGAATGCAAGCTGGTGCAGCCACTCTGGAAAACAGTATGGAGGTTCCTCAAAAAGTTGAAAATAGAGCTACCATATGATCCAGCAATTGCACTACTGGGTATTTACCCCAAAGATACAAAAGTAGGGACCCGAAAGG
>NW_022589739.1:18909169-19008493 GCF_004348235.1 Phoca vitulina | reverse complement strand
AATGAGGTGCAATCAAATATGGGGGCGCTAACTGCTAGGATAAATGAGGCAGAAGAAAGAATCAGTGAGATAGAAGACCAAATGATGGAAAATAAAGAAGCTGAGAAAAAGAGAGATAAACAACTACTGGATCACGAGGGCAGAATTCGAGAGATAAACGATACCATAAGACGAAACAACATTAGAATAATTGGGATCCCAGAAGAAGAAGAAAGAGAGAGAGGGGCAGAAGGTATAATGGAGCAAATTATAGCAGAGAACTTCCCTAATTTGGGGAAGGAAACAGGCATCAAAATCCAGGAAGCACAGAGAACCCCTCTCAAAATCAATAAAAATAGGTCAACACCCCGACATCTAATAGTAAAACTTACGAGTCTCAGAGACAAAGAGAAAATCCTGAAAGCAGCTCGGGAGAAGAGATATGTAACCTACAATGGTAGAAACATTAGATTGGCAACAGACTTATCCACAGAGACCGGGCAGGCCAGAAAGGACTGCCAGGACATATTCAGAGCACTAAATGAGAAAAATATGCAGCCAAGAATACTATATCCAGCTAGGCTGTCATTGAAAATTGAAGGAGAGATAAAAAGCTTCCAGGACAAACAAAAACTAAAGGAATTTGCAAACACGAAACCAGCCCTACAAGAAATATTGAAAGGGGTCCTCTAAGCAAAGAGAGAGCCTAAAAGCAACATAGACCAGAAAGGAACACAAACAATATACAGTAACAGTCACTTTACAGGCAATACAATGGCACTAAATTCCTATCTTTCAATAGTTACCCTGAATGTAAATGGGCTAAATGCCCCAATCAAAAGACACAGGCTATCAGATTGGATTAAAAAACAAGACCCATCGATATGCTGTCTGCAAGAGACTCATTTTAGACCCAAAGACACCCCCAGATTGAAAGTGAGGGGTGGAAAACCATTTACCATGCTAATGGACACCAAAAGAAAGCTGGGGTGGCAATCCTTATATCAGACAAATTAGATTTTAAACCAAAGACTGTAATAAGAGATGAGGAAGGACACTATATCATACTTAAAGGGTCTATCCAACAAGAAGATCTAACAATTGTAAATATCTATGCCCCTAACATGGGAGCAGCCAATTATATAAGGCAATTAATAACAAAAGCAAAGAAACACATTGACAACAATACAATAATAGTGGGGGACTTTAACAGCCCCCTCACTGAAATGGACAGATCATCTAAGCAAAAGATCAACAAGGAAATAAAGACTTTAAATGACACACTGGACCAAATGGACTTCACAGACATATTCAGAACATTCCATCCCAAAGCAACGGAATACACATTCTTCTCTAGTGCCCATGGAACATTCTCCAGAATAGATCACATCCTAGGTCATAAATCAGGTCTCAACTGGTACCAGAAGATTGGGATCATCCCCTGCATATTTTCAGACCACAATGCTTTGAAACTAGAACTCAGTCACAAGAGGAAAGTCGGAAAGAACTCAAATACATGGAGGCTAAAGAGCATCCTACTGAAGAATGAATGGGTCACCCAGGAAATTAAAGAAGAATTAAAAAAATTCATGGAAACCAATGAAAATGAAAACACAACTATTCAAAATCTTTGGGATACAGCAAAGGCAGTCCTAAGAGGAAAGTATATAGCAATACAAGCCTTTCTCAAGAAACAAGAAAGGTCTCAAGTACACAACCTAACCCTACACCTAAAGGAGCTGGAGAAAGAACAGCAAATAAAGCCTAAACCCAGCAGGAGAAGAGAAATAATAAAGATCAGAGCAGAAATCAATGAAATAGAAACCAAAAGAACAGTAGAACAGATCAACGAAACTAGGAGCTGGTTCTTTGAAAGAATTAACAAGATTGATAAGCCCCTGGCCAGACTTATCAAAAAGAAAAGAGAAATGACCCAAATCAACAAAATCATGAATGAAAGAGGAGAAATCACAACCAACACCAAAGAAATACAAACAATTATAAGAACATATTATGAGCAACTCTATGCCAGCAAATTAGATAACCTGGAAGTAATGGATGCATTCCTAGAGATGTATCAACTACCAAAACTGAACCAGGAAGAAATAGAAAACCTGAACAGACCTATAACCACTAAGGAAATAGAAGCAGTCATCAAAAATCTCCCAAAACACAAAAGCCCAGGGACAGATGGCTTCCCAGGGGAATTCTACCAAACATTTCAAGAAGAATTAATACCTATCCTTCTGAAACTGTTCCAAAAAATAGAAATGGAAGGAAAACTTCCAAACTCATTTTATGAGGCCAGCATTACCTTGATCCCAAAACCAGACAAAGACCCCATCAAAAAGGAGAATTACAGACCAATATCCCTGATGAACATGGATGCAAAAATTCTCACCAAAATACTAGCCAATAGGATCCAACAGTACATTAAAAGGATTATTCACCACGACCAAGTCGGATTTATCCCTGGGCTGCAGGGTTGGTTCAACATCCGCAAATCAATCAACGTGATACAATACATTAACAAAAGAAAGAACAAGAATCATATGATCCTCTCAATAGATGCAGAAAAAGCATTTGACAAAAGACAGCATCCTTTCTTGATCAAAACTCTTCAGAGTATAGGGATAGAGGGTACATACCTCAATATCATAAAAGCCATCTATGAAAAACCTACAGCGAATATCATTCTCAATGGGGAAAAACTGAGAGCTTTCCCCCTAAGGTCAGGAACGCGGCAGGGATGTCCACTATCACCACTGCTATTCAACATAGTATTGGAAGTCCTAGCCACAGCAATCAGACAACAAAAAGAAATCAAAGGCATCCAAATTGGCAAAGAAGAAGTCAAACTCTCACTCTTTGCAGATGATATGATACTTTATGTGGAAAATCCCAAAGACTCCACCCCAAAACTGCTAGAACTCATACAGGAATTCAGTAAAGTGGCAGGATATAAAATCAATGCACAGAAGTCAGTGGCATTCCTATACACCAACAACAAGTCAGAAGAAAGAGAAATTAAGGAGTCGATCCCATTTACAATTGCACCCAAAACCATAAGATACCTAGGAATAAATCTAACCAAAGAGGCAAAGGATCTGTACTCAGAAAACTATAAAATACTCATGAAAGAAATTGAGGAAGACACAAAGAAATGGAAAAACGTTCCATGCTCATGGATTGGAAGAACAAATATTGTGAAGATGTCAATCCTACCTAGAACAATCTACACATTCAATGCAATCCCCATCAAAATACCATCCACTTTCTTCAAAGAAATGGAACAAATAATCCTAAAATTTGTATGGAACCAGAAAAGACCCCGCATAGCCAGAGGAATGTTGAAAAAGAAAAGCAAAGCTGGCGGCATCACAATTCCGGACTTCCAGCTCTACTACAAAGCTGTCATCATCAAGACAGTATGGTACTGGCACAAAAACAGACACATAGATCAATGGAACAGAATAGAGAGCCCAGAAATGGACCCTCAACTATATGGTCAACTAATCTTTGACAAAGCAGGAAAGAATGTCCAATGGAAAAAAAGACAGTCTCTTCAACAAATGGTGTTGGGAAAATTGGACAGCCACATGCAGAAGAATGAAACTGGACCATTTCCTTACACCACACACAAAAATAGACTCCAAATGGTTGAAAGACCTCAATGTGAGACAGGAGTCCATCAAAATCCTAAAGGAGAACACAGGCAGCAACCTCTTCGACCTCAGCCGCAGCAACTTCTTCCTAGAAACATCGCCAAAGGCAAGGGAAGCAAGGGCAAAAATGAACTATTGGGACTTCATCAAGATAAAAAGCTTTTGCACAGCAAAAGAAACAGTCAACAAAACCAAAAGACAACTGACAGAATGGGAGAAGATATTTGCAAATGACATATCAGATAAAGGGCTAGTATCCAAAATCTATAAAGAACTCATCAAACTCAACACCAAAAGAACAAAGAATCCAATCAAGAAATGGGCAGAAGACATGAACAGACATTTTTCCAAAGAAGACATCCAAATGGCCAACAGACACATGAAAAAGTGTTCAATATCGCTCGGCATCAGGGAAATCCAAATCAAAACCTCAATGAGACACCACCTCACACCAGTCAGAATGGCTAAAATTAACAAGTCAGGAAATGACAGATGTTGGCGGGGATGCGGAGAAAGGGGAACCCTCCTACACTGTTGGTGGGAATGCAAGCTGGTGCAGCCACTCTGGAAAACAGTATGGAGGTTCCTCAAAAAGTTGAAAATAGAGCTACCATATGATCCAGCAATTGCACTACTGGGTATTTACCCCAAAGATACAAAAGTAGGGACCCGAAAGGCTACGTGCACCCCGATGTGTATAGCAGCAAAGTCCACAATAGCCAAACTGTGGAAAGAGCCAAGATGTCCATCAACAGATGAATGGATAAAGAAGAGGTGGTATATATATACAATGGAATATTATGCAGCCATCAAAAGGAATGAGATCTTGCCATTTGCAACGACGTGGATGGAACTGGAGGGTATTATGCTGAGCGAAATAAGTCAAACAGAGAAAGACATGTATCATATGACCTCACTGATATGAGGAATTCTTAATCTCAGGAAACAAACTGAGGGTTGCTGGAGTGGGGGGTGGGGTGGGAGGGATGGGGTGACTGGGTGATGGACACTGGGGAGGGTATGTGTTCTGGTAAGCGCTGTGAATTGTGCAAGACTGTTGAATCTCAGATCTGTACCTCTGAAACAAATAATGCAATATATGTTAAGAAAGAAAAAAAGAAGAAGAAGAATGTAGCAGGAGGGGAAGAATGAAGGGGGGGAAATCGGAGGGGGAGAAGAACCATGAGAGACAATGGACTCTGAAAAACAAACTGAGGGTTCTAGAGGGGAGGGGGTTGGGAGGATGGGTTAGCCTGGTGATGGGTATTGAGGAGGGCACGTTCTGCGTGGAGCACTGGGTGTTATGCACAAACAATGAATCATGGAACACTATATCTAAAACTACTGATGTAATGTATGGGGATTAACATAACAATAAAAAAATTAAAAAAAAAAGATGTGGTGTATATTTATACAATGGAATATTACTCAGCTATCAAAAAGAATGAAATCTTGCCGTTTGCAATGACATGCATGGAACTATAGGGTATTATGCTAAGCAGAATAAGTCAGTCAGAAAGACAAATACCATATAATTTCACCCATATGTGGAACTTAAGAAACAAAACAGATGAACATAGCGGAAGGGAAGAAAAAATAAATTAAGATAAAAACAGAGAGGGAGGCAAACCAGAAGAGACTGTTGACTATAGGAAACAAACTGAGGGTTGCTGGAGGGGAGGTGGGTGGAGGGATGGGGTAATTGGGTGATCAATCCCACTTCAGGGCATATATCCAAAGGAATTAAAATTATTATCTTGAGGAGATGTCTACACTCCCATGTATATTGCAGCCTTATTCACAAAGACATGGGAACAACTTAAGTGTCCATCCATGGATGAATGGATAGACAAAATGTGGTGTATACATATACAATGGAATGTTATCCAGCCAATAAAAAAAGAAGGAAATCCTGCCATTTGGGAAAACATGGATAGATCTTGAGGACACGATGCTAAGTGAAATAAGTCAGACAGAGAAAAACAAATACTGTATGATCTCACTTATATACAGAACCTAAAAACACTGAACTCATAGAAACAGAATAGATTGATGGCCACCTGGGACTGGTGGTGGGGGAAATGGAGAGAGTTGGTCAAAGGATACAAACTTTGAATTGTAAGATGAATAATTTCCAGGGAAGTAATGTACAGCATAGTGATTATAGTTAATAATATTGTATGGTATACTTGGAAGTTGCTATGAGAGTTAATCTTAAATGTTCTCACCATAAGAAAAAAAAAATGGTGATTCTGTGAGATGACGGATGTATTAACTAACCTTATTGACATAAACATTTTGCAATTTATACATATATCAAACCATCACATTATATACCTTAAAATTACACAGTGTTATTTGTCAATTATATCTCAATAAAGCTGGAAAAAATAATATACTCAACAACATTACTCAGAGAAATGCAAATAGAAACCACTAAGATACCACTGCACACTCACTAGGACAGTTATAATTTTATTTTTTAATTTTTTTATTTATTTAAGTAATCTCTAAACCCAACGTGGAGCTCAAACTCACAACCCCGAGATCAAGACTTGCATGCTCTTCCACCTGAACCAGGAAGGCACTCCAGGACACTTACAATTTTAAAAAATGGAAAATAGCAAATGTTGGGGAGGATGTGATGAAATTTGGAGCTTCATACATTGCTAGTGGGAATCTAAGATGGTACAGCCACTTTAGAAAACAGTTTGGCATTTCCTTAGAAAATTTAACATAGAATTATTATATAAACCAGTAATTTCCCTCCTAGGTATATTTCCAAGATAACCATGTTCAAGAAAAACATGCATGAAAGTGTTCATAGCAGCTTTATTCATAATAGCACAAAAGTGGAAACAACCCAAAAGTCCATCAACTGATGAATGGATAAAGAAAAGTTTATCCATACAATAGAATATTATTCAGCCATAAAAAGGAATGAAATATTGATACATGCTACAACATGGAAAACCTTAAAAGCATTAGGCTAAGTAAAAGAAGCCAGACACAAAAGACCGTATATGGTATGATTCCTCTTATATGAGATGTCCAGAATAGGCAAATCCATAGAGACAGAAAAGCAGATTAGTGGTTGTCAGGGGCTGGGGGCTGGGAACATGGGGAATGACTGCTTAATGAACATGGGTTTCTTTTTGTTGTGATGTAAATGTTCTGTAATTAGATAGTGGTGATTGTTGGACAACATTGTCAATGTACTAAAAGCCACTGAATTGTATACTCTTAAATGGTTAAAATGGTGAGAAAAAATGCATTGGGTCAGGGAGGGGTAGGAGATGCTATCCTCAGGGAATAGCCAAACTAGTTTTGAGGATGTGATATATATATATATATATATATATATATATATAAATATATATAAAACACAAGATAAAACATGGCCCCCATTAATCAATCAAAAGCAATGAAGGAAATGAGAAGAAAACAAAATATCAGACTAAAGTATTAAAAATTTATGAACATTTCAAAACATGAAGAACAAAATTAAAAAGCAAAGCATAGGCTACGAGAATATTAGCAATGAACAGGACAGATAGTTTTGTGTGTGTGTGTGCGTGCGCGTGTGTATAATGTACTACTCATAAATTAGTAAGAAACAACCATAGAAAAGATATAAAAGCATGAACAGAACAAGAAATACAAGTAGCATCTGGATTTGCAAAAAACAAAAACAAAAACAAAAAACATTCAACCTCTCTAGTAATTAAAGAAGGGCAAATTAAAATGAGATGCCAGTTTTAGTCCATCAAATAGTTATTTTAATAATAATACTCAATGCCACAATAGTCTAATAAGGCAGACATCATCATGTATTGCTTGTATGATTATAAACTATTATAATCCAGAAAAGAATTGAAACACAGGTATCAAGGAGCCTTAAAAATATTCAAACTCCATCTAAGATTCCATAGCTTTTTAAAAAGGAGATACGTAGGTGTAGACTGAAATACAAGGATTTTTTGTTGGAATATTAGGATTTTTAAGTAAAGTATTCATTGCTCATTCAAACAATAACAAGTAAGAAAAAGAGCAAAACAGTCAACCAAAATGTTACCACCTAAGTAATAACTGTCATGAAAATAAGGTGACCACATTCCAAATACATTTCTGAACCTGTATACAGAAAGATGGGTAAGTGAGGTTGGTTGGTAAGTGTTTCAGTAGATGGGAATGATTTCATAAAATAGTCCCATATAATACTATTCTTTTTTTTTTTTTTTGATTTTTTTTTTTTTAAGATTTTATTTATTTATTTGACAGAGAGATAGAGAGAGAACACAAGTAGGCAGAGGGAGAGGGAGAAGCAGGCTCCCCGCAGAGCAGGGAGCCCGATGCGGGACTCGATCCCAGGACCCTGGGATCATGACCTGAGCCGAAGGCAGCCGCTTAACCGACTGAGCCACCCAGGCACCCCCATATAATACTATTCTTAGGAAAACAAACCGTTCCACTTATTTAATTTACAGAAAAAAATAGAAAAGTGAAGTAAAACTAGGGGATTATTAAAGTTTCTTTACCACAAGAGAGTTCATTTATAAAATAATAACTTTAAAAATACTGTATTAGTTTCCAAGGGATAGTGTGACAAAGGACCACAAACTAGGTGATACAAAAGAAATTTATTATCTCACAATTCTGGAGGTCAGTAGTCTGAAATCAAAGTGTTGGCAGGGCCATGCTCCCTCTGAAATCCCTAGGGAAGTCTCTGGTCCAGGCTCTCTCCCAGCTTCTGGTCACCACAGGCATCCCTTGACTGGTAGATGGCCATCTTCTCCGTGCATGCATGTCCCTGTGTCCAAATTTTCCCCTTTCTATAGGCACACTGAGCATGTTGGGTTAGGCGCCACCCTAATGACTTCATCTTCACTTGATTACCTCTGTCACAAACCCTATCCTGGGGCTTCTGGGTGGCTCAGTCAGTTAAGCATCCAACTCTTGATTTCGGCTCAGATCATGATCTCAGGGTCGTAAGATCCAGCCTTGCATAAGGCTCCATGCTCAGTGGGGAGTCTGCTTGAGATTCTCTCCGCCTTCCTCTGCCCCTCCTCCCACTTGCACATGCGCCCTCTCTGTCTCTCTTTCTCAAATGAATAAATAAATCTTAAGAAAAAAAAACACGCTATCTTAAAATAAGGTCACATTCTGAGGTACTGGGGTTAGAACACCAATGTATCTATTTAGGGGAATATAATTCAACCCATAACAAATGTATAAATGAGATAAATCTTCCTTGAGAAAAAATATTCTGAAAATATCATAAGAAGTTTGAGTTAATGTTTTTTAACTCCATGGTCCAATTTGAGACAGTATTGATTGGCCCTTTGCTATGAAAGATGAGTAAATTAGACTGTTATAGTATTTCCTCCTTTCCTGCCTTATTTCCCAATTTTGGGGTATATCAATAATTTTGCTTTTTTAACATTTAGATTTAAATTCTGTTACGTAACTATAATTCCTGTAGTTGTAGTTTGCTTTAGTTGTAGTTTGCTTTACTTAAATTGATTTAATGCTAACATAGTTCTTTTAGCAAAGCATCTCCATTCTAGAGTTCTGTGTATTGGTTCATCTTATGGTGGCTCAATGCCATCAACCAGCTTTTTTTTTTTTTTTAACAGAGAGCTCTTGTTTATAATCTCTGAGTTCCTAAAAGTTTGAAAATAGAGTACTCCTCTATTGCACCTATGTATAACAGACAATTTGGCTGAATATAACAATCATGAGTCACACTCTCCCCCTGTGGATCGTGCAGACTTTGCTCCACCATCCTCTGCCTTGGTGTGTGGCACCAGCTTTTCTGCTACTCTTCTCCATTCATGCTGTCAATGGCTGGATTTCAACGGAGTAGTTTCTCTGGAAGGGTTCCTAGATGCTGAGTCCCTACATTGCATTTTTGAACAAAAATTTTACCTTTTGCCTCTACACTCCCACAATCGCTTGGTCAGATGTGTTCATGTTCACTCCCTCTGTCGTTCCCTCAGAACTCTTTAAGCATTGAACACCTTTGAGCTCAGCTTGATTTCCCTCCTTGAAGGTGGTTTGCTTTTCTGTTTGGATGCCAGAGGAATTATTTCTTCATTATTCCAGTTTCATGGTAACAAGATACTCTGTTTTATCACTCTGATTCTGTTTTCCTCAGGAACATGGTATGCCCTTTCAATCCTTAGATAACAGAATGAAATGTATTTTTGATTCTACATGGGTTCTCTTCAGGAGGGACACTGATTATCCTCGCTTCTGAGTCAGCATTGTCTTTCACAGGTCTTATCTTTCTATCTGCCTGCCTCTCAGCTCTTTTTTTCCTCAGCTTTCACCATTATTACAGCAACCCTTTTCTGTCTGTCAGAAATACAATTGTCAGCTGTCTGATTTCATTCTTTTATAAATCATTCATGATTTCTGTGATATTGTGATGTGAGTCCTCGATTTCCTTAGTGTTGTGAGCTCTCCTTTCATCTTTTTGCATTGGGGTTGCCAAAAACTTCTTAAGACAAAGTCTTAAGCAGGCTCCATGCCCAGGGTGGAACCCAACGTGAGGATCAATCTCACAACCCTGAGATCATGACCTGAGCCAAAATCCAGAGTCAGACAACTAAGGGACCGGGCCACCCAGATGCCCCAGGTCGTTTCACTGGATTCAGATTCTGGTTAAGTTCCTCTGTAGGACAACATACACATTGGAAGTTTTCTTTTTATCTTGGGTTGTATTTTCTCCCAGGTGGAGTTTTTCATTTCTCTTGTGCAAGCAATAGCCTTTCTTTCATTTGTTTGTCTTGTTCTTTCCAGGTGGGATGGTTACTATAATATGTTTGCTTAGTTGCTACATGGCTTCTTTTCATCTCTCCCGTGCTTGACTCAGGTGGTTCTGATTAGATTATTCTACGCAATGTGGTTAGATTTTTCTAGACTCACTTCCCATCATATCTGATAACTGTTCTTCCTTCTCTAGCTATATTAATAGCTGTTATACTGCAATACAAGCATGTTTTGGTGGTCTTAGGCAGTGCTTCCTAACATATTTCACAGCAAGAATATAATATCCTAGAAAAATCGTGAGTTGGGACAGACTGTCTGCATTGGCTTTGATCCTAAGATCCCGGTGATAGCGAGTGAAGGATATGAGGTTTTTCTCCAGACAGCATGCTCACACCCTTTCTCTGCTTCTCTCCAGATGTGGGGTGATTAGGGAGAAGCCCACCACTTGGTTCAGCCACCTTCTCCCCCCAGCCTGGCTTCTGACTAGATTCCATGAATCTAAGTGCTCAGTAACAGCAGGTTATTTGAATAAGTAATCCTTATAACTGCACAGTAAATTGTCATTAAATATATTTTTAAAATTATTATATGAGAAAACAAAATTTTCACAGTGTCATACACATTAGATCAAACCATGTGTACAGTATGACCCATTTATGTTTTGGTTGTTTAGAGGAAAGAAGGAAGGAAGGAAGGAAGGAAGGAAGGAAGGAAGGATGGATGGGTGGAAGGAAGGAAGAGAGGGAGGAAGAGAGAGAGAGAGAGAAAAAGAAAGAAGAAAAGAAAGAAAAAGAATCCAAAGAGAAGATATGCGTATGCATATGCATTTTTAGAGCCTGGAAGGAAATACATTGAAGTGTTGAAGGCTGTTATTCTGGGTGGTTACTTAACTTCTTGCAGCTTCCGTTACATCCAGGGAAACAGAAACTGCTCTGAGTATTTGAAACAGAGGAAATTTATTGTGAAGAATTGGATACACAAGAGATGGAAAGCTGAAAAGCCCAGCAGGGAAGAATGAGGCAACTCAAGGATTGGCCACAGCAAGAAACTGCAAACCCCACCCCCGAGGTCAAAGGGAGTAATGATGTTTCCGCAGCCCAGGGCTGGGGTGTCCCTGGAGAAGCCGGAACCACAGCTGCCTGTCTAGTGGAAGATGGTGCTGCAGAGGAACGAGGCCTCCTCCATCGCCCTTCCGACCAGGGCCCCCACCTGGCAGCACCCAGGGGAAGCCAGCCAGGCAGGGTCAGCGCCCCTGCCAAAATAGAGAGAGGAGACAAAGTTTTAAGAGACAAATCTGAGGGCAAACAGGCCCAGGTCCAGGAGTTTCCTCTCCCATAAAACAGGAAGAACCCCTACCTGGGACCCCCTACCTGGGGAGGGGGGGGTTGTTGAAAAGAATAATGGCTAAAAGGCCACGTGTCAGGACCAGGGCTCGCCAGGTGAGTCCCCTTCTTCAGGGATGGAAGGATGCCAGGTGCCATGGGACCCACGGGGGGTGTTAGCAGCTGCGTGGATGCGTCAGGGGCAGGTGGGAGGGCCACTGGACATCTCAGTGACATTGCCCAGCTGGAGCCAGGGGAACAGCGGCCAGGAGCTGAGGCATAAGCCGCAGGTGACTCAGACTGTGAGAGAGCCCAGGAGATGGGAGAGGTATTGTCACTGCCACGGTGGGGACGGGGACGGGCCTGCCGCTCCCACATGCAGTCAGCTCCATCTCACGCCTCTCCCCGCCCCTGTCCTGAAGTCTACCCCAAGAGGCGCCCTTGGTACCTGCCCACACATCTAGAAGCGTCTCAAGCAACGGCTGTGAGAGCAAACCTGTGAATACCAAGCATATGCTGACAGCACCCACCCCACCCCCAAATCACGACACCCCTCTGTGTGGGATTTCTCAGAGTTATTTGCCTCATCCTTGTCTTTTCCTCCCGTTCTTACAAGTGTGGGATCATAGCCGCCAAACAGCCTCCTTATTAGCATCAGAACTATAGTCAAAACACATTATGCTTGGCTAATACATTTATTTTTTATGTAATGGAAATGCCATCAAAGCATAGTTAATCAGAATTGAATTAAATCATAATTGGAGCTCTTGTGCACAAGGAAGAGAAATTATTCTTTATTGTTGCAGACTGAAAATGTGCCAATTGTAATTTACTTTTTTAAGTAAATGACCATGTTGCCCAGAGGGGTGTGTCCGAGCCTGGCTCTCCAACGTAGTCAGTGCCCAGGTACCTTATGTCCACAGATGTGGCAGTGGTGGGAGAAGGCACACATCCAGGGTGACCCTGCCTAGCTGGGCAACCTCTCTAAGGCTTTTTCCTTCTCTCTACGAGAGGGATTCTGACACCTGCCACAGAGAGGAGCTCCGAGAAGCTAATGAATAGGTAGTCAAAGCCTCTGGTCTCTGGTTCGTCCTTGGTAGAAATAGCTCAGACCTGTGTCCGGTTCCTGGGCCGTGACCTGTCCACCATCCCAAGGCTCCTAACCTGTGCCAATGACTCCAAATCTGGCCACCCAGTGGCAGTACAGGGAAATCCTTTTAAAAGACATAGAACCCGGTTCCTACCTGGTTCCTACCCAGAGCCTTCTTTATTTTTTTTTTAATTCAAGTATAACGAATATATAGTGTTATTTTAGTTTCAGGTGTACAAAATAGTGATTCAACAACTCTATACATTTCTCAGTGGCCACCAAAATAAGTGTAGTCTTAATCCCCTTATCTGTTTCACCCATCTTCCCAACTCCCCCACCCTCACTTCTGGCAACCACCAGTTTTTGTCTGCATTTAAGAGTCTGGGTTTTTTGTTTGTTTGTCTCTTTTTTTCTTTATTTGTTAGTTTGTTCCCAGGGCCTTCTTATCAAGCTCTCTAGAGATAGGGCCTGAGACTATTCAGGATTTTTGGTAAGCTCCCAGGTTCTGATTATAGACAGGTTTGAGAACCACTACAGTAGACCTCAGTGATCCTCCCAGTGACTAGAACAACCATGCCCATGTGTGTTTCTAACGGAACAGGTTAAAACAGACCAAGCCTATAGTTTCTCAGAGGCCTAAAGAACTTTCATGTAAATGGAATAGCTCAAACCAAGCTCAAGCAAGCATGTGCACACATGCATCAGTAGGAAACTTCCATCACCAAACCACACGGCTCTTATTCACTGTCCTACCTCAATGTCTGGCGGGAAGCTGTTGGCATCCATCTCTAGGAACTCCTCCTCCTCCCAAGCCATGATTTGGGGATCTTTTTCCTCTCCTCCTCTACAGAACATGTAGAACAAGTGAGAATCTTTGTAATCACCCTGTAATGAGGGTGGGAATCATGTCCTGGGCAACAAGTCTGATGAACCTAACAGTTCCCACGCTTGGCAATGATTTATGACCCAGAATGGACTCACATAGGTGTTCACTCAGCCCTGCCTTCCCAGAACTTCCAGGCCAAGGTCACACACAGGAAGGGAAGGAATAGGAGCTCGGGTTTCCTAGGATCTTTGAGCTCTCTAGGTAGAGTCTCCAAGAGCAAGGCCATCTAGAAGTGGTGAGGGATGCTGTAGCTTAGAATTATTACCTCCCGAGCACTTACGAGTCAGACCAAGTCATGACCTGCAAGCATAGACACTGTTACTTTTCACTTTAAAAGATAAGGAAAGTGAGGCTCAGACAACTGTCTGATATCATGGCACATCCACTTGTACCAGGATCTGAGCTGACATCGATGCGCCCTTCCCATTCCGCCATACATATTCCCCCAAAGTCTGTGCGTCTTGACCAGAAGAACAGGAAACACAGCAGAGAGGGGAGGAAAAGAAAGCCTCTCACTAAGGGACATCTTTTACCCATACACTGATTCACAAACACCGACCGTGGGATTTGCAAAGGCTGGATTCATTGAATGAGAACGTATTACTGGGGGAAAAGGACAGAGATTCAGGTAGCAACATGGGTTTAGAGTCAGACAGCCCTGGGTTCATTCCCATCCCATTTCCTACATTTCCTACCTATGCGTCCTTGGGTAACTTAGTGAGCTATTCTGGGCAGATTGCCCATCTGTAAAAACGGGAATAATACTTGCCTCGTGGGTTACATAAGGGTTACAGCAAATGTGTGTGAGTACTTAGCATCGAGCCTAGCAAGTAGCAGGTATTCATTCATCAAGTGTTGGCTGACACTAGCAGTGGCCGTCAGAGTAGTAAAACATCTAACATAACAGAGCGCCTGACACACGGTAAAAGTGCCCCATACATGCTATTCCGCCCGTGCCTCCTCCTAGGCTCAAACGCCCCAGGCTCTCTGCAGCCAAAGAATCTGGGGGCCTGGATTCTGGAGCTAGCTGTGTCTCTTCCAGGCTCCGTGTCCTTAGGGGTGGTCACGTTACCCCTCTGGACTCTGGCTTTTCCCTCTCTCAACTGAAGAAGTTGAGCTAAAAGGATGCTGCTTGAACTGCCCTTGGGACAGAGTAGGGTGTCAGTGCGCATGCGCTGAGTGGAGGGGGCCTAGTGTCCCATTTCATGGTCTCCAGAACCTAAATAGGCAAGAACAGTTCCCTGCAAACTGATAGGGTCAACAGGATTTGGCAGGACCACCCCCTCCCCTGTGGTTATGGCAGGCCCCGAATTTTCCAGCCTCGGTCTCTAACCACTGAGGAAGGGATGCCCTGACAGTGAACCTGGTTGAAATGAATTATGGTTCAGTTAAAACAAAACAAAACAAAACACTTGAAATACTATAGTTGGAAGGCAGGCAGGAGACATTACAACCAAAAACAAGAAAAGCAAAGAGGGTGAGAGCTTTTAAACATATACATTAAAAGCATTTAAAGCTAGCAAATGGATTTTTTTAAGTCCAGAGTGATTTTTAATGTTTGATGGCAGAGGACTAATTCCCTGAGCTCCGTTTCCAGCGGCCTTGTCTTAAGCATGAATTTCCAATATTACAATTAAAAAAAAAAAAAAACCTAACACACAGGGGAAAAAAAAAAAGCCTATTTTTCTCAACCCACTTAAAAACAGTAACGCCAGCTCCTCAGCCAGCCTCAGCGCTGCTAACACACCTGACCACCCTCTTCCCTGCATTAACCCTTCAGCTTCCATTGTCAGCCCTCCCCCGCCCCTGCTCCCCTGCGCCCCTCTGCCAGAAACTCTCCTCCCCTGCAGAGCCCCCCTGCTGGGGTGGGAGGGTTAAGTAAGCCCTGTTTGCAATTCTTCAGCCTAATTGCTGGGGACCACCTCTGGTGCATCCAAAAGTTTGAGGCTGACATAAAAGTGGAGATTCAAATGTCTTTTTGCTTTATTGAAGCTACTAGCTCTTTTCATTCGGTGGCTTCGCCAGAATTATTTATCAGGGTAATAAAGGATGAGGAGGCAAGGAAGAAGGTGGGATGGCGGCAAAGGGGTGTTTGGGCCAGGAATGGGGCCCTGCATTGACCAAGAAGAACACAAGGTGGGGGAAGGGAGATGCAACGGCACAAAGCAAAAAAAAAACATCTGGCCCGCTTAGAATTTTAACAAGGCTGGCCTCATGGGCATTCTGTAATTTCTTGAATTGATTTATATGCTGCCTCACTCTAGAAAGGATTTGAGGAAAGTTACCAAAAAAGGGCATTCATAATCAACGTAAGAAAACATAAGAAAAGGGACAGAGGAAGAGAGGAAAAAAAAATAATTTGGGTAAACGAAATAGGAGAAAACAAATGGGTGCAATACCGGGCACCAGGGCTTCCAGCCGTTGAGACAAAGGGAGTCATTTGATAGTTTACACAGGGCTTCTCATCCCAGCAGAAGAGCAAACGACCATTCCTTGCAATAGGACGGGCTTTTCCTATAGGAAAGCCCGTGAGAAATTCCTGATGTGGGACACTTCCTGAAACGAGGAATGACGGACAAGTGTGAAAAGACAGTGCACAGGCTCCTCCCCGTTTGCTAAAGGGAGTTTGCTCAAAACCAAAGCCTTTCTCCTACAGAGCAAGCCAGGGGACAGTTTGGGGGGCCAGGGGGCCAGGGCAAGAGGGTGCATCCGGTAGCACTCTGATCATAGCCAAGTGTCAGACCTTTCACTAGTGCATAAAAAATAATGTTCTACTTTCAGGTATTTATGGGGTGGGAGGGACCTTGAGATTGGTAACATGAAGAAAACATTCCCTGAGGTTACTTCTATATACGCCACATCAAAATTCAGAGTCCCTGCTGTACACTGACAATAAATTGTGCCATATTTATTCTGTGGCTTTGTTCACCTCCTGGCACAGCACTGACGGTCCCTAACAGTTTGCAAGCACAGACTGGAAGGTCTGCGTGGCCATCCCTAAGCCTCCTCCCACATCCCGCTTCTGGGAGCCAGGCTTTGGAAACTGGTTCTAGAGCAGAGTTGGGTATGAGCCACACAGGCTGATAGAATCCTCACCACCACCCAGCCAAGGTGGCCTTCTGACTATCCCCATTTTACAGATGGGACAACTGAGGTTTGGGAAAAGTCCATCACTCGAGAAGCAATATGGTGCTAGTAGTGATGTTGGTACCGAAACAGTGGGTCATGCGGCTTTGATCATGGCGCCACAGTTTCTGTGAGTTTTTCAGCAGCCATGGTATCAGAGGAAATGATATTCAGTTCACAAGATATACATAAGGTTGAAGACGAATCATTTTCTCCAGAAACATACAACTGTTTGTGATGCTGAAACCGCAAAGGTCTCCCAAGGATCCTCTAGTTGTAACATACATGAAAGTGATTGGAAAACTATGCATGCTATAAAAGTCACATTATTTTATCATCGATTAGGCAAATAATACTAATGAAGGCGAGAGGTAAACCCCCGAATCTCAGTGACTTGACATGGTAAAAGTTTATTTTCCACATGACAGTTCATTCTGAATTGGTGAGCAGACTACACAGTCATTCAGGGACTGACGCTCCTTCCGTCTGTGGCTCCATGCTCCTTGAAGTCTGGCGGCAGTAAGGAGCAAGATGACAGGTGGGAGGCATGTAGGAGCCGAGCTGGGCAGTGGCACACACCCCTCCCGGCCGCGTGCCGTCGGCAGGCCTGGCTCGCGTGGACACACCTCCCTGCAAAAGTGGCTAGGCAATCGGTATGACGGTGATGTCAGCGAGCACTCATCGTTCATGCCGCACGGTTTTCCTTGGCCCCGCCTCTCTCTTTTCCTTCCCACAGTTCCACGGGTCTCTGCGGCCCTGATGGGCTCATTACCCATCTCCCAGGCAGCCGACAGTGCAGGGCCTTGGAGAGGATGAGACATGGCGGTGATGGGAACGCATGTATGCCCACTCCCTGCGGTGGAGGGTCTCCATGTTCTTCAGCTCCATGTGGCCCTGTCAAATGGGTCCCAAGATTAATGGCACTTTACATTTCTCATGAACAGCAGTGCGGTGTGCCCCGATCACTTTACCATCATTAATAATACAGACACGCCCCCAGGAGGCAGGCACGTGTTAGCGATGAGGAAATGGAGGTGCAGACAGAGGTGAAGTGCCCTCCCAAGGCAGCCCTGTAAAAACCTGTAAACCAAGGAATGATTTTTCCAACTCTAGAGCTATTAATTCTCATTCTTGCTGGAGGAGAAAGCTGACTCGAGCCCTGAAGAAGGAAATAAAACAGGAGGCTTCTCGGACAGGACCCTAACGGGAGTGACGTCAATCAATCCCTCCTATGTACACAAACTGGCGTGAGTTAAAACTCAGCTCTCATATTTGTGGGTGGGCCAAAAGGTACTTGGCCATGGGACCTCCCTCTCTGTATCTCCGTTTCCTTATCTACGCAAGTGGAGTGAGAATTGTTCTTGCCCCACTGGATTGTTATGAGGATTAAACAAAATGCTTGTTACGTTCCTGGAACCATACAGGCACATCTAGAATGTCAGCTAATTTTAGCAAGACTAAGGTGACTCTCCCAGCGAGTGACGCAGAGATTTCTGAATAACCAGCACCTGATGATACTGAGGATGTAGACTCAGGCACTCATGACTCTAACTGCGTTGGAAAGGTGAGGACTGATGGGAAGGGACAGAGTACACACAGAATTACACAAGGCAATTCTGTGTCCCCCACAGCATGCAGCACAGAGGCTTGGCATTTGTTCGTGGAGAAAGAAATCAGACGGATGGTATGACCTAAGTGTGGTGACCAACCAATTTATTAACAAATAAAAAGACACCAAGCATCTAATGCAATTATACCAAGACCCCTCTGTGTCTGAAATAGACCAAGTGCCTAAAAGATGTTGGATGACGACGATGATGATGATGACAATGATTATTAGTAGCTCTAAACACCCTGCCCATCTCAAAGGCTTCCGTCACAAATATATTTTTAAGAAGAAGGTATCCTGCACCATGCTGAGCGTTCTACAAACTTCATGTCACTTATTTTCACCCTCCTAATCTGCAACAAAGGTTTTATCTCCATTTTATAGGTGAGGAAACTGGAGTGCAGAGGGTTTGAACCCCTTGTTCAAAGGTCACCCAAGTAACCGGTAGGGCCAGGAGCCGAACCAGGTTCTATGCGCCTGCAGGGCTGGGACTCTTCCCTACCAAGGTGCACTGCCCCACCAGGGCACACTGGCTTCACCCCCTCACAGTTGCCCTGGGAACACCGGCCTCTGAGTCTGTGATTATTAACCAAGGGCTGATGAATGGAATCCCTGCTCAGAACCTTGCTTTCTCTACAGCCCCAAGCCAATAGTTTTATCACCTTGTGTTTCAGTTTCTTCATCTATAAGAAAAACTTATACTTACCTACACACAACAGGACTAGGAAGATTAATCGGATGCTCCAGAACTGCTTTTAAGATGAAAAATATGGATTATTTGCATTATTATTTTAATAGCCTTCGACTTAGGCATCCCCAGTTTACATGGACATGAAGAGCTTGGAAGAGGGAGATTGGTAAGATTCATTTTCTCCAGCCTTGTCCTCTGAGCCAGGCAGGGAAACATAGATACCTCTTGACCTGAAGTTTAAGGTGGATCACCCCACACCCAGCCTGGTTGTGCCGTGGCCCCGAGGGCTGATGGCCACCCATAGTCATCTGAGAAGCTGACATCCAAAGAATCATAGAACAACAGTCTACTACCTGTCCCCACAGCCAGAATGTGAGCACACCAACGGCAGGGACGTCATCTGCCTTTATGTATATCCTCACTACTTAGACGAGGGTCTCATACGTAATGGTCCTTAAGAAATATATGTTGAAGGAATGAATGATTGGAGTGAGTGAGTGAGTAAGTCAATGAATGAACAGCAAAATAAACCAGGAAATGTCAGAGAATAGAGAACATGCAGGAGATTCTCCTCACCTGAAAGGAGAAGCAGAGGAATCTTCCAATGGCCATCCATATAATGAGCACCTACTATGTGCCAGGCACCTTGCCAGATGCCAAGATAGAAACAAAATTTGACAGTCCTTACTCTCAAGGAGTCCACAGTCTAAGAGAAAGAGTATCAGCTTCACTGATGGTTATAGTACAGTGAGTATGGGCTCTGGTAGACCACTAGAGTGTCACATGAGGGATTACATTCTCCTGGAAGGTTAGGGAAGACAGAGGAAGTGGCATTCAGGCTGGACCTCATGGAAGAACAGGGTCTCCCTGGGATTTGGTAAGGAAGGCTCTTGTGGTAGAATGGCAGGGATTTGTGTGTGTGGTTCACTAGTGCACCCCTGCATCCTTAGCCCTGCTCTAGTAGCAGGTGCATAGCAAGATCCCATGAACGAATGTTTGGTGCACCTGCATTCCAGACAGGCTGTAGCAGAAGCAAAATTATGAACTTGCAAGGATGATGAAGAACTACTTTGTGCTACAGTGAGGCAGGAACATGTTATTTGCCGAGGAGGGGGAAGGTAGTAACAAGAGATGGGGCTGGTAAAATGAGGCCGTGAATGCTACTTTCACACTCAGGAATTTGGAATGTTTCCTGAACTCTGTCCTTGAATATTTCAATTTAATCTTTCGAGCAAAAAAAAATTTTTTTCTTCCAGGCTTTCCTCTGCCAGGCCTGAGGGCATGCTCATAAAATGTAAAATCTGTTTAAATAATTAAATCTGTGGCCAAGAGCAGTGGTCAGGGTAGAGGACACTGGCCATTCCTAGTACTTGGCTCAGCCCAGGAGCATCTGGGAAAGTGGGTGAACAGACGGTGTGGCCCTGGGGTGGCGGGGAAGCGCCGAGTCAGTACTCTGGACTTGGTTTGGGATGAATTATGGAGAGGAGGCAGGACAGTCATGGGGCCAGCCCTCTGGCAGCCCATCACCTTGCTGACAGATAGAGGGAGGCTTTGATACCCCTTCTGCTCCACTCCCCTCTTTAGGGTCCACACCACTCTTAACTCTGGCAGGAGGATGAGGGTGGGGGTGGAGACGGACATAGGAGGGGCCCCACTCAGAGAAAAACCCACTAATTCTGGCTGGGCTTTAAGGAGGGTGAGACCCCAAAGGTCTGCGGAGACTGAGTTGGAGTCAGGGAGAACTTAGGAGAGGAGGGAGAAGTAGGGCCACCTCCACCCTAAGGCCATCAGGGCAGGACCCTGCCTCCCTGGTTGGCCCCACTACGTTCATCTACTTACTGCTTTGGAATTGAGCACCTACTATGTGCCAGGCTCTTCACATGCATTATTTCCAACAGTCCTAGACAAATGAGATCCAAAAGCTAACCCTACCGCTCAGCTGGATGAATTCAGGAAACTTATTTAATCTCCCTGTGCATCAGTTTTCTCATTTTTAAAAATGGGAGAAATAACAGGGCAGTTGTGAGGATTCAGTCACATGATCACATTCATGGCAATCACTCAGAGCACTGCCTGACTCATAGTAAAGGATATATAATTGTCAGCTCCGTTGACCATCCAACTAGCAAATCCTCACTGAACATCTGCCCATATGCCAAGGTCTGCAATACATGTTTTCTGTATAACCTTGTTCATTCATTCATTCAATGAGTATTAATAAGTACCTACTGCTTGCCAGATGCCAGGTGAGGTAGTCCCTCTGCATTATATCATGGATTCATTTTAGAGGCAAGTACTGAGTTTGTAGTCTGAGGCAGACCAGACCCAGGGATTTCCATAGTGCATAATTTCACTAATGCTCCCTATATTAGTTTCCTAAGGCTGCCCTAACAAAGCACCACTGACTAGGTGGTTTACACAACAGAAAGCAATTGCGTCACGGTTCTGGAGGCTAGAAGTCCAAAATCAAGGGTCTGTGGGGTTAGGTCTTTCTGAGGACCATGAGGAAGAATCTGCTCCATGCCTCTCTCCTGGTTTCTGATGATGGTTTGCTAGGGATCACAGGCATTCCATGGGTTGTAGAAGCATCACCCTTAGATCTCTACCTCCGTGTTCACATGGCCTTCTCCCTGTGTGTGTCTGTGTCCAAAGTTCCTCTTTTTATAAGGACACCAGTCTTTTTAGATTAGCGTCCACCCCAATGACCTCGTTTTACCATGATTGCCTCAGTAAAGACTCTATCTCTAAATAAGGTCACATTCTGGTTAGGACTCCAGCCTTTCTTATCTGGGAGCTACAATTCCACCCATAACATTGCCTAATGATACTCCTTTCTTCTAAGACTTCGCATGCATTCTCAGGCATGCAACAAACATTGACTCTGGTGGGAACCAGGTCAATGTCATCTCACCCATCCACTCCTTGAGCAAATGTTTCTTCCTTGAATGTTCCAGACTCCATTATAGGCACTTCACAGACAGCAACACAACCTACTTGCTAATGTCTTGTGACTTCAGGTCCACCTCAAAGCCCACAGTCCTCCCAAGGTACCTGCTACCTCCCGAATTTGGGAATCTTTGCTTCTCCTATGGCCCACGTCAAGGAAAACCCATTTGCTCCCTCCGAGGTGTCTTAACGCTGCAGTGAGTATGCTGCTGAACAGACAATTAAAAAAAACACTGCCAAGAATGGGCAAAAATCCTATTAGTTGTTGGGCAGAGCTAAAAAGAGCCTTGCACGGACTAGTTGAGGGGGCATTTGGTGCCACAGTCTGTCTCCAATACACAGAAGGAGTGGGGAATTGCTGGCTGTGGTGGAGGCTTAGTTAGGATAAAGGCAGAGGAGGAAAGAATAGACAAGTTCACCCTTAATGAGAAATGACCTTCATAACTCCCTGGGTCTCCCTAGAGTTTCCTTTGTAGAATATTACATTTTTTCCATATCTAATTCCAGTCCATCTGTCTTATCACTAGTGTGGAAATATTAATAAAGATAGTTTTGTTTAGGCCTTTTATTTATTATAATATATTTACAATGATTTTCTTCTCCTTTTCCCCTTTATATTCTTTTCTCTTGTTTTATAGGGTCCTTGATATTTGTGTTAATATAGTTAAAGTCCCATCAGGTAAGGCTGACACCCTTGGCCCTTTGCTATCCATAGATGTCCTGGCAGGGGGCTGGACGGGTCCCTTTCTGCCCACCAAGACTTGTGGCCAGAGCTGGCTAGTAGCTTCTACACGTCATACCTCATCCCGAGCTGGCCTAAAGCTCAGTCCATAGCTCTGGTTCCGCGGGAGTAGCCTAGAGTTCATTTTACCTTTCCATCTGTTTTCTGCCCTCTGGGTGCGCCTTGTTCCTGTCTAACAGCTACCCTAAAGGCTGGGAATTTTCATTTGGTTTCATGTAGCCTTTGGCTCTGTTTTTTCCCTATCTGGAAGCTTAGCTAAGAAATCAGCACAGGCTTTGACACATTCTGGAATTTGAATCTGGGTCCTCCTCTCACTAGCCTCTTGCCCCATAAAATGGGGATGGAGATAGCACCTGCCTCCCAGAGGTGTGAGAAGGAAATGTCTTAATATACTAGAGCAGGATGCCTGGGTGGCTCAGTCGGTTAAGCGTCTGCCTTCAACTCAAGTCAGGATCCCAGGGTCCTGGGATCGAGCCCCGCATCAGGCTCCCCGCTCAGCGGGAAACCTGCTTCTCCCCCTGCCAGCCACTCTGCCTGCTTGTGCTCTCTCTCTCTCTCTCTCTGGCAAATAAATAAATAAAATCTTTAAAGAAGAAAAAATAATAATATACTAGAGCACAGGAAACAGTGCCTGGCACTTAGTAAGTCTTTGTTAGTGTCAGCCTTTGTTCAAACTAACAACTCCTACTGTTTTCAGTAAGGACTGGCCAGTGACCAACTGAAGGGCTTTTGTGTCATAAATTAGCATAACAGAGCCTCTGAGAGGTCCCACAACAAATAAACCTGCTGAGCCTCATTCAGTATTTTTCCCATACTAATTCCCACAAGGAATGCGCCCTCACCCCCCAGCTGGCCTATTAACAATCCACACACCTGTTTTCTGGGGGACACACCTTTGGGAAAAGGTGGGCTGCGTATCTGGGGGCTGGAGAGAGACTGCAGATGGGACGGTGGTGCGAGCTAGAATTCAAGCTGTTCATCTTTCTTGCCCGGGAAAGCTCAAGAGGGGAAAGAGGGGATGGAAGGAGGGATGTGACCTGGTTTAGTCACATGGGAGGAGGCCCCCTGTCAGGCAGGCCCTGTGGATTGGGGTGGCCTCCACCTAGGTGAGGGAAGCCAGATAGAAGGCTGTGGCTCAGCTGAGAGAAGTAGCTTTAAATTGGGGTTGGTGGCTGTGGGCTAGAGAGGAAAGGTATCTATAAGAGATACTTCCGATAACAGAATGTCAGGGAGAGCGAAGCAGGTGGGGCTGATGGAGGCAAACCCTGGACACCAGACTATAGGAGCACTACCTTGACCCTGATAGACCCAGCAATGGAAGGAAAGCCTGTGGGCTTCGCAGCGCCCCCCACCTGCTGCCACACACTGAACACAGGAAGGATGCGAGTCATCCCATGTAAGGGCTGGGGAAGGGCACTCAGGACAACTGGGGGGCTCCATCTCTTAAAATGTGACTCAGGAATACCCTGGAAGCCACAAGGGAGCAAAGGGGAGCTAAATCCTTGCTAACCCGAGCCCTGTACTACAGCACGTTTCCTCTTCCTCCCCATCAACCTTTCTAACGTGTTACACGCACGCATGCACACACACATCATCATCTTCTTGACACCTGCCCTCTGGTCACATTCCCAAGGAGCACAGCACACAGGAAGTTCCAGCCTCCAGGGAAGAAAGATCTTAGACGTGGGAGGGCAGAGCCTTGAGCTCAAGGCCCAACTCCTACCCTCGGCAGCTGGATGGCTGTGGGAATTCAGTTCATGCCTCTGGGACTCAGTTTCCTCATCTGAAAAAGGGGCTGCTAAGGCCTTGCTGAGACGCAAGGGTTAGCTAAGATGCATGTCAGCTGCCCGCACCAACAGCGATGTTTACCAAGCGCTCCCTCCACGCCGGGACAACGACAGGCTCCTTCCGGGCTTCCTCTAGTTCTCCCTGCTTGGCAGCACTCTCCTTGCCCCTCTGCACAGCGGGGAGCTGGGACTCAAGAGGGCAGAGCAGTGAGCGGCCGGGGGGCGAGCACACCCATGTGCTGTGGGGGGCGCCTGCAGCCGCACTGAGGACTTGGTGCAGAGTGGCCTCAGGGAAGTCACTTCTATCTGCGAGGCACAGGTGCCCCGTGTACAGAATGGGACCTGGATGGGAGCTGCGTCCCGGGTGCTAAGTATTGCCAGGCAGTTAACCACCCCCAATGCTTAAACACCCCGTGGCCCAGGCACCAGGGATTGTTGTCCCTCCTGGGGGCTCTGGCTTCCAGCAGAGGGGTGGCCACCACTGCCAGCAAGGCCTGGATCCCTCACCTGGGAGGAGGGGGAAAGCTCAGAAGGCCGAGGCTGGAAGTTATAGGCAGGCCCCTCAGAGCCCAGCCCTCGGGCAGGCAGGCTGCCTTCCGGCTTGGCATTTCTGGTGGCACCTCTGTGGCCAGGCACTAAAAATAGCCTTCAATGGCTCTGCAGCCAGCCCAGCTTCCCACTGAGGATTCTCGCCCTTTGTGGGCAGTGATCGGCTGCTTCCTTCGGGAGCTGTCTTGGCAATTAAAGCACTAGATTATCTCGGCAGAGGCTGTTCCAGAACCTAGGCTGGGCCCGTGAGGCTAGAGGGGGCCCCGGATCCAGCCTCCCATCTGAGCGGTCTCGAAGCCAGCCACACAGGCAGGGGTGGCCAGGAACCTGGGCTGGGGGAAGGGGACCGTAGGGGAGGAGGATGGGAAGTTGGGGGGAGTGGGGTAGAGAAACCAGATCAGCAGAGGAGGGCAGCTGGAGCTGGAGAGAAAATCAAGAAGGGCCCGGTGCTTTCTTCCAAACTGGAATAGTCTTGAGCCAGAACAAAGAGGCCAAGTCCAGGGCAGAAGGCTATGAATTGGCACGGTCGTAACAGCCACCCATCCCTGGCAGGCTGCGTGCTGCCGGTGAGCTAGATGCACACTGCACCAAGCCACCCCCCAACACCCCGGGCCAGGGAGGTTAGTGGGGCTGAAATTAGCATGGGCTCTTTTGCCCAAACAAAGGGACACACTTTTGAAAACCTAATTCACAAAAGGCGCTATGTGGATTAGCCTTGGCCCCTATCATCGGGCATCTATGTATGCCCAGTGGAGTTTTAAGCATATTCTATTCACTCATTTCATCCTCCAAGCCCTAGCAGGTTGGTTTTATTTCCCCACCTTACTGAGAGCCAGAGAAGTTCAGTCAACATACCCAGGTACACAGAGCTGGAAAGCAACGGAAATGGATCTTGCTCCCTGATCCCCCCAGACAGAAAGCTTATGCCGCTTGAACTATGCTACCGGAGTTAGTTATAACGACAACCATGGATAGATGGATTGTTATGACGGGCATCGTGCGACACATTTTACATACGCCCAATTCCCAAAATAACCCCGCAAGTGGGAAAGGTCATCTTCAGGCTGTGGATGAAGAAAGCTGAGGGGCAGGCATGTTAAGTAAATTGCCCAAGGTCACCCATTAAATGGCCAAACTGGATTCAAACCAGAGTTTCCCTACTTGAGAGCCCTTGATCCTAACAAATATAACCCAAAGCCGTCTGAAGTTTCCTAGTCCTTTGAAAATTACCTAAAACGGGACCTGTAAGCCCCTGATCTACACCTGAGCCCTCTTCAGACGTCTGCAAATTCCCTGGAGCTTGGGTTCTCACTGCACAGCCAGTTCTGATTTCCCCCATTTGCAACAATGGCTCTCACTTCCCTCAGCTGACCCAGGAAGACCAGGAGTGATTGGCCATAGCTTACTGGGGCCCTTTCCATTCCGGGGCATGACCCCTCAGCTTTGATCTTCTCCCGTCTACGTATACCGTAGACTTTACGGAAGTCTGGGAGATGGGACGGGTTGACATCACAGCAAAGCAAATGATATGAATAGGAACATGCCTCCCCTGCCTTTGAAACCCTGTAGCCACCCAACCCCCCACCCCGTGGAGGACCTCTTCACTGGCCACTGCTCCCCGTGGGCAACAGTGCTCCGCCAGGTTGTACAGATGCTTCTGTCTCTTCTTCACCCTCCTCTCCTCTGCCTCAATCCATAATTTTCTACTAAAATCTTATGCCAAGCAGTAGAACTTGATGTCCTTTCAGCCTGCCCCTCCTCTTCCTCTGCACTCCCAAAGGAAGTGGCCTCCCACTGTATTTTCTCAAATTCAGTTCTCCCCCTACAATGAGCTCTATTGCCAGCTGTTGAAATATGTTTTTTCACCCCACTTCACCCCTTTGACATACCGCCGCAGATGGACCGGGCTGCTCTGAGAGGCGGTGTGTTCCCTACCACTGGACATGATCAGGCAGAGGCAGAGGAGACAGATGTCAGTAATACCTTCCAGGCAGACTGCCTGGGTATGAATGCTGGCCCCATCATGTCTTGCTAAGCCTCAGTATCCTCATCTGGAAAATGGGAAGAATACTAATGCCTAATACTAGGCAACGAGAGGGTTGAATAAAATGATGTATATATAATGCTGATTATAGTGCCTGGAATGTAGTAAGCCTACAATAAAGACTAACATTGCCTGAGCTCAGGCTGCTACAACAAAGGACCATGGACCTAGTGGCTTATAAACAGTAGAAGCTGATTTCTCCCAGTTCTGGAGACTAGGAAGTCCTAGAATAAGGTGCAGACAGACTCCATTTCTGCCAAAAGCCTACCTCCCGCTTTATAGACATCTATCTTCGCCGTTGTGTCCTCACATGACTGAAGGGAAAAGGAAGCTCTCTGGAGTCTCTTTTATAAGGACACTCATCCCACTCATGAGGGCTTCACCTCATGACCCAATCACCTTCTAAAGGCCCCACCTCCAAATAGCATCAGATTGGGGGGAAGGATTTCAAACTATGAATGTGGGGGGTGAAACATAAATCTTCAGTCCATTGCAACTATCACTGCTTTTGGTTTATGTATTATTATACTATTGTTTTCTCCCAACCCTAAGATTTTCTAAGACTCTATTTTTGTTCTCTGCTGTATCGCCAGGGTCTATCTCAAGACTTGACACATAGTAGACATTTGATAAATATTTTTAGAATAAATAAATGAATTGGAGGATGGGCAAAACATGAATAAATAAATACTAAGAGGATTGTCCTATACACCAACAGGGCATCATGAATCATTCCTTAGTGCTCAATGGTTTGATTCCGATTTCTTGCTATTCATTGTGTGGATTTTCTTATTTGTCTGGTGTCACAGACAGAGGAAAGTACGGTCAGTTCTGCTGTAATGCCACATATGTGTTGTAAAAATCACTGTGCTGTGTATAATCGTGCACAAAAAAACCACGGGCTTACAAGGGAAATGGAGTTAAAGGCACCCTGTTCCAAAATTTCACAAAAGGCACCGTTCTCGTTTTAGGACGGGAATCTAATGAAAATAGTGATACAGTTTTAAAAATATTCAGTGGTTCGGGGCGCCTGGGTGGCTCAGTTGGTTAAGCGACTGCCTTCGGCTCAGGTCATGATCCTGGAGTCCCGGGATCGAGTCCCGCATCGGACTCCCTGCTCAGCGGGGAGTCTGCTTCTCCCTCTGATCCTCCCCCTCTCATGCTCTCTGTCTCCCATTCTCTCTCTCAGATAAATAAATAAAAAATCTTTAAAAAAAAAAAATATTCAGTGGTTCAATGCAAAAATCCTACAGTAACTATGATACTTTACCTTGAAAAAGACCAGCTGTTTGCTTGTGGACATCAGAACCCTGAGTTGTTGTGAAGGAGAAGGATGTGAAATTGGACAGAGAGCGTGGGCCCAAATGCGGATGGGTGTGGCTCATACCACAGGCAGTGAACTAAGGGAGCTGGTGGGTGTTTGATATGTATGCGTGTGTGTGCATTTGGCATACTCCTCTGTGGCTCTGTCCAGCTGGGTTTTTGGCATTCACTTAGTGTTTTTCACTGGAGAAAGTTGCATTATGCTCATGTCGTTCTCTACTATAAATTGCGTTAGAACAAATTCTTATTTTCAAAACAAGCATTTTAGCAGAACTGACTGTAGGTTGTTTGATGTTTGTATTTTACCGCTTATTAGTCCTCTTCTGCTTCCTACCAAAAGTGAGTAAATAATCGGTGCCCCTTCCCTCCAATCATCCGTGCTTTCAGCGTGTGCCTCTTGAGCACCTACTGTGTGTGGGCTCTGGAAACACAGGGATAAAAGTACAGATGCTCCCTGACTTCATAGAGCTTAACATTCTAAAGACAGAAGCAAAAAATAAGCAAAATATTTGTACAGGATTTCAAATGATAAGTTTTGCTCCTTGGCAGGGGCATTTGTAAGTGTAGTAATATTGAGTTCTCCTCCACGCCGCATGTCAGCCCTCCCAGCAATAAATCACATCCAAGGTTATGGGGACACCCGCTGCCCCTGGTTCACACTGGGGGCACGTGCCCCCTACAGAACTAGAGGGCCAGGTTGGCAGAAAGAAAACCCCATGCTTCCTAATGGAAACTGTACATGTTCTGAGAACGTGGTAGAACACAAGAAGGCTACTTTGGAGGGTGGGTTGGCCTTGATTGTGTTTAACGTTTTCCCCATGCCCCAAGGAAGGGCCTTCGTCCTGCTGGGAACGGTAGACAATGCAATGTTTAAAATTCTTCAAGACCTTCCCATTTCTTTTCATTAAAACTCTAAACTCCTTGCCTTGACCTAAAAGGCTTGGTATGATCCCACTCTGGTCTAGCCTCATTTCACTCAAGTCTAGCCACACTGGCCCTGTCTTCACTTCTCAGCACATTGTCTCATCTGGGCCTTTACACTCACTGTTCCCTCTGCCTGGGATGTTCTTCCTTCGGATGGTTCGCGCTCATCCTCTCCTCAGAGAGTCCTTCCCTAATATTTATGTCATCAAAATGTTTCTTTAATGCACAGTTTTGATCATAATCTCTAACGACCTCCTGTATTAGTTTCCTATTGCCATTGTAAGACATCACCACGACTGTAGTGGCTTAACGCAGCCCAGATTTATTCTTTTACCGTTCTGGAAGTCAGAAGCCAAAATGGGTGAGCAGGAACATGTTCCTTCTGGAGGCTCTGAGGGAGAATCCCTATCCCTGTCTTTACCAGCTTCTAGAACTGTTCTCCAGGCCCTGGCTCATGGTCCCCGTATCTTCAGTCATACCAGCTACACCTCTGTTTCCCTTGTCACCTCTTCCTCTCTGATTCTGGTCCCACAGCCTCCCTTTTCCAAGAGCACATATTAGTATATTGGGCCCACCCAGATAACCTAGTTCACTTCCCCAGCTCAAAACCCTTAACCTCACCACTTCTGCAAAGTCCCTTTTATCATGTAAGTGACAGAATCTTCACAGGGGTTTTGGGGGATTGGGATGTAGACACCTTGGGGGGACATCTTTATTCAGCCTACCATCTCTGCTTAGGTATTTGATTACCAGTAAACGGGCTCCCCACTTTGCTCTAAGTCCCATGAAAAAGGGGCTTTCTTTGTCTGATTCACTACTGTTTTCCCAGAACCCAGCATGATTCCTGGCACATAATAGGTGATCAGTAAATATTTCTAGAATAAAGAAATTGATGGGTGGGAGTTTGAATAAAACTATAACCAGTCTCAGTATTTTTTTTAAAGATTTTATTTATTTATTTGACAGAGAGAGACATAGCGAGAGAGGGAACACAAGCAGGGTGAGTGGGAGAGGGAGAAGCAGGCCCCCCTGCTGAGCACAGAGCCCCACATGGGGCTTGATGCCAGAACCCTGGGATCATGACCTAAGTGGAAGGCAGACACTTAACTGACCAAGCCACCCAGGCACCCCCTAAAATATCAGTATTTTAAAATTATTTGTAGAAGACTCTATATTCTAATTACAGGGTAAGAGTGCTAAATTTGCTCTAAACCCTGCAACTAGATAGCTATGTGACTCTGGGCAAGTTGCATTACCTCTCTGAGGCTCTATGGCCACATCCGTAAAATTGAATACAATAAAAAAGACTTAACTCAAGATATTGCGGTATTAAATAATATTATGACTAGGAAAAGTACTTAGAAACTGTAAAGCATTAGCAGTTATGATAATTACTGTTACATAGATTATAGATGAGCAAGACTGGGTCTAATGGGGAAATTACATAGATAAATAACTAACACAAGGCATATGTATGCGTTACTAGGGTTACTGTGTGCTCAGGGAGATTGTAGAGTATAAAAGGAAAAGTTAATTCCAATCGGGGAGCTAGAAAAGATGTAGTTATGAGTATTATGGAGTGACCCTAATAGTGACAGCGAAGCAGAGAATAGGAAAGTATAAAATTGTTGCCAAATTTAAATAAATCCCCGAGAGCAGCAGGGACAGAAAAGGGAGATGCTAGAGGACCCATTTGCAATGACCATCTGGCTTGTTAAAATTGATTAAAGGTAAAAAGAGAAATCGAGATCTATGTCTGTGGCATTAAATGACTCCTCAGATGAGTGGGTCTGCGAATTGCAGCCTTCCCTTGCTGCAATCTCTGAAATATCCAAAGACATGATTTCAATTTATAAAGAAAATTCATTCTAAAACTCCACTAAAAGCGGCCTTCATTGAGAAATGTTCAACATTGCTCAATTACCTTATTAAATCCCCCCCTTTTTTTAATGTGTTATAAAGGGCAGTATGGTGTTCTGCAAAAATAAAACAGGCTTTGTTTCACATCCTAACTGGGGACTAGGGACAGAGGTATGCATTGTATTCATCTTAAACCTTTTTAAAATTTTAAACATTTTGTCATAAATTTAGAGGAAGAAAAAAATAAGTAGACCTTGGAGTATAAGTGACCTGAACAGAGGTATTTGCACCGCCTCCTGGCTGTGTGATCTTGAGCAAGCTATTCACATTTCTGAGCCTCGGTTTTGTCTCCTGTAAAATGGCAATAATCGTGACTACCTCGTAGGTAGGTGGGAGATTGTGAAAGGTAGCATAGGTAATATCCCATTCATGCCACAGAACCTGCCTCAGAGCAAGAATTCAATAAATGTCGGTTCCTTAATGCAGAAAAGATAAGAAAATCACTCAGAGAAGCAGATCCTGGTGGAATTTCAGGTGCTTTGTTCCATAGTGTTGTAAGGAAGTCATGCCCTCCTCTGAGCCTGTTTCCTCTTCTGGAAAATAGGAGTTATTTGTCTAAGACTTGGGAATACCAAAAATGCCCTTCTTTCCTGCCAGCCTCAACCAATAGACTTAGCTGCTGGATACTTTCTTGCAAAAGATTCTGAAGCCATATCCAGGTTCACCAGGGAAGATTGCTTAGCAGTGCCTGTCACGGACTGGCTTCTAGGATTGATGGTGCACGAACTTGGTATTTGCTCTCTGGAGTTTCTGCCCTCTGAGGAACACTGGCAAGGTTGCTTCAGGACGACCTCTTCTAAAAGTTATACCACACACATGCCACCACCACCTTTCCCACCACCACCACCACCACCATCACCATTATGACCACCACCACCATCATCATCACCACCATCAATACCACCACCTTTACCGCTACCTTTCTCACTACCATCATCACCACCGTCACCAAGACCACCACCACCACCACCACCATCACCATTATGACCACCACCACCATCATGACCACCATCACCACCTTTACCACTACCTTTCCCACCACCACCATCACCAATACCACTACCACCTTTTCCACCACCGCCACCACCACCACCATCACCATTATGACCACCACCACCATCATCATCACCACCATCACCACCTTTACCACCACCGCCACCACCATCATCACTATCATCACCGCTACCATCACCAATACCACCACCACCACCACCGCCATCACCATTGCCATCACCACCACCGCCATTACCACCACCACCATCACTATTATCACCATCACCACCATCATCAGCCACTTTTACCTTTTCCACCACCATCACCACCATTACCAGCTCAGCAGGCAAAATCAATAACTAGCCCCTCTATACTTTCAGAGCTATGTGTAAATATCTCCATTATCTGACTGTTGCCTTGGTTTGAGGTAGGTATTTGTTTGTGTGCCCTTCTGTTCCGCTAGGCCCTATTTCCTTGAGGGCAGAGGCCAGGCCTTAATCACTTCTGTAAAACCAAAGAGGAGGCAGAGTATTGTAATGGAATGAGCTTCTGCTTTAGTCCACCTTCTGGTTCCACTGCTCCAAGAGCCCTCAGACCTCAGACAAGTCAGTTTACTTCCTGGACCTCAATTTCCTCACCTGTAAGATACAACGATAGCTCCTTGTGTCATAGGTGTGGGAGCCAAAGTGGGGTTGGGATTGAGAGACCAAGGGTACGGCCACCCCCGGATTCAGAGAGGGGAAAGAAAGACCTAGAGAGGAGCAAGAATGGACAATGTGCCACACCAAGAAAGGAGTGTCAGGTCAGATTCAGCCCGAGGCTGGCCGAGCTGGTCCCACCCCTTGGAGTGAGACCCAAGAATTGCATGGAGCCAAACTCTCTGCTAAGGCACTTCCTGCCTCTTGCCTTTTTCTGGTTCCCCTTGGAAGCCCCTCCTCAACAACCAAGAGTTATGGGTCTAATCCAGGAGGACTGGTGAGAAGGCTGACTCAGGAACAAGGTTATGACGACTGGTTTTAATAACAGAGCTGCTGCCAAGCTGAGCACGGGTGGTGAGATGGCTGCTCCCTGGAGCCGCCCTGACTCCTCCCACAGGCACCTGTGGTCAGTGGGTTTGGCAGCCTGCAAGGGTAGAGAACCCTGCCCATCAGAGGAGTCAGTTCCCTAAATGGGCAATTTATTGCTTCCCGAGTGTAGGACCTCCTGGAAGGTCAGTGAAGTGGACCTGGCCAGGACCTGCCACAAGGGGGAGCCCAAGAGACTGAGGCCAAGGGTGACGGTGGCTAGGCCAGGTTAGCGGGGAGGGACAAGACTGTGCCCTGGGGCACCCCAAGCTACCCTCAGAGAAGCTGTGCTGTCTCAGGAACAAAGACAGGCACTGGGCTTCCATGACAGTAGGGCAGATGCAGGAAGGGGGCAGGATGTGGGGAGCAAGGCTGGGACGAAGGGCTCAAGTCCCCTATAGAGCCAACTCTAGCTTTTCCAGCCTCATTGGTAGGGGAGCATCAGCCAGGCTTTAAGGAGCAGGATGGAGCAGAAGCAGGGGCTTGATAAAGGCCTCTTGAAACACTAATATTTATTTCCTGCAAGTACACCTTAAATTCAGGCACAAGGGAGAAACAAGATTTTGTTCCACTTAGAGCTTATTCTTCTTAATGCTGATGAGTTGTAAGATGAGCATTAGTGGGACATAAAAATTATGATCATGATAACAACAATAATAAAAAGCATTTAAATTTGTAGAGCACTTTATACTTTACAAAATGCTTTTTCATTCATTAGCTCATGTGAGCCTCATAACAGCTCCCTGGGGAAGGCAAGATGACTGTCATTATACCATTTTATGGGTGAGAAACTGGCTCAGAGAGGTAAAGTGACTATCCTGAGATCACATAGCTGGAGAACCAGAAGTCTTTCCTCAAGCCCAGGTCTCTTTCTGTAGCCTTCAGAGAGAGGCCTAATCATCTTTGTATCTCTTCCTTGCCTGCTGCCCTGCCATTGTCCCCTAAAGGACAGCCTGGTAGATAGCACAGTGAGCCCTAACGGATGGGCCATCAACCCCACAGTGCGGCTTCCGCCGGCCCTCTGCTGACAAGGGAAGAATGGGCCCATCAGATGTGAAACACACTGCTGGCCACGTTCTCCACCAAGACTCTCAGAATATAAGCAGAACTCACTGCAGAAGTTCCAGAATTCCAGCCTCGCTCTGTAGCCCTTTGGGGACCACACTGATGTGGGCTTCAAAGACAGCTACGTGTTTTGCCATTCAGAAACAAAGGTGCTGAAAAGTGACAGGTATCCAAGCTGGGAAGAGCCAAGCAGGGAGAGAAAACCCGGGAGACCCCAACGGAGAGACAGAGAAGGGATGGAGGAGAACCGAGGGGTGGGATTTGCAGGAGGATGGGAAAGAAAGGGAGCAAACCACAGCAAGCAGGGGAGAGGAGGAGAGGAAAGAAAAAGCCAGCTCCGGAGCAAAAGGAGAAGGCGGGAGAGAGACATGTTCAGACAGGGGAGGTGGGAGAGGAGGAGGGAGTGCCTGCCTGCCTTTGAAAGTAGCAAGATGGAAAGCATTTATTGTTAAGAGAGCGGCTTAAATATCTTATTCTCCGGTCCCCCAAATGTAAATTTTCCTTTCCTCACGAGTTAATCAAGCTTAAACCAATTCTAAGAGCTGAAGGGCTTAGCTTAACTGCAACAAAGAATGTGTGCAGTGAAGCTGACCTCTGTCCAGTCCGTATGTAACAGCCGCCAAGGACAGGAGATTGACGAGGCTGTCCTCACTCAGGCAAGGCCGGCGGCCCTACACAAAAGCAGCTGAGCCCCGGGCTCCCCGCAAGGGCACACAGCTGTGCGCCAACAGGGAAGAAGGACGCCCAACATCCCCGCAGCCTGTGACCACTTCAACGCTTGCCCCCACGACCTTGGAGAGGGGGTGTGGAGCGGCTCAGAGGCTGGGCTCTCATTGGCTGAGAGGCTGGTGGGCGGGGCAGAAGCCTGAGAGGAGGAGTTTGCTTGGCAGCTGGTGGGCACGCTTATGGTCCCTTGGGTGGACGTACCCCCACGATAGCAGTAATTCTAATAATTGCTCTAATAACTCCTCTTTCCTCTTGTCTGTTTTTTACTATGTACTAGCACTTTATTAGAGTCCTGTCCCAACAGCTATTGCTGTACAACAAATTACCCCAAAATTCACAGCTCAAATCAGTGGTAGGTCAAGCGGAAATAGCTTGTCTCTACTCCATGGTCACTATGTCTGGGTCCTCACTTGGGAAAGCTCAAAGGCTGGAATCATCTGGAAGCATCTTCTCTCCATATCCTTGCAGTTGATACTGGCCGTTGGGTGGGGCCTCAGCTGGGACCATTGGCAGGACACTTACACGTGTCCTGTACTCTTTCACCCCATGGTGGACTTCTTAAGTGACAGCCCAGGGATCCAGAGGCAAGTGACAACTAACAAGGTGGACCGAGCATGGCATTTTATAGCCTAACCCAGGAAGTCACCCAGCAACATAACTGCTGCATTCTATTGATGACAAGCAATCCTCAAGCCCACCCGAATTCAAAGGGGAAATCAGACCCCAGCTATAAATGGGGGCACAGGGCGTGGAGGGGCAGTTGGCAAGGCTCTAGAAGAGAGATAATATTGTGGCCATCTTTGGTAAATACAATCTGCCACAACTTTTGAATTTTTTTTTTCCCTAAATCATCGCAATTCTGTAAGGTAGCATTATCCCCCATTTTAGGGATGAGGGATCTGATCTCAGAAGTATTAAGTAATTTTTCTGAGATGCGTTAGCTAACGATTAGCAGAGCAGGGATTTCACCCAAAGCAGATTCCAAAGCTCTTGCTCTTTATAACTACATTTTATTGCTTTCCTAAAACAAGAATAAAAATGACAGCTTACACACAGCCCTTACAATATGCCAGACACTGTCTTAAGCATTTTTTGTTCTATATCTCATTGAAAAAAAATGAATCACTACTACTTACTGAGATTACTATGTGCACAGCATTGTGTTAAGTACTACAGATGTAATATCTACAATCCTCCAGAACCACAGCAGTAAGAGGAAAGTATTATGCCTGCTTTATAAAAGATGAAACGGAAGAGAGAGGTGGTGTAACTTGCTCAAGTTCACAAAGCTAGGAAGTGCCATAGCTGCGAATCCACCCTGCGTGATCTAAAACCAGAGCCGGCTGGCAGGCAGTGTACCCTGGGTGGGGACCAGTGGGTCTGCACTAGAATTAGAGAGTGGAAAGGAGGCAGGAGGCTCCCTTCCAATGGTGCAGACTTTGCTCCAGAAGGATGTCCGAGAAGCTAGAAAAGCCCATGCAAAACAGGACGGGGCCACCATGCATCTGACTTCTACCATGCATCTGACTTCTAAGTAATTTCAGGTTTTTAAGATGTCAGAAGATGACCTTACCTTCTCAAAGCTGGACAGTACATGGGGGTAAGGAATTAAAAGTATCCTCTGCCCTCAAGAGCTCCCACTTCGGAGGGGACTATAAGATGAACACACAAATAAGTACCTGTATGGAAGAGATTATATGAGAAGTAGGAGGCTAAAACATGAGAAAAGATATTATTTCCTGAAGCAGTGAGAAGGGAGAAGGGAACAGTCTCTCTAAAGAGAGATCAAGGGGTGCCTGGGTGGCTCAGTGGCTAAGCATCTGCCTTCGGCTCAGGTCCCGGGGTTGAGCCCCGCATCGGGCTCCCTGCTCCGCAGGGAAACCTGCTTCTCCCTCCCCCGCTCTCCCTGTTTGTGTTCCTTCTCTCGCTGTGTTTCTCTCTGTCAAATAAATAAATACAATCTTAAAAATATATATATAAAATAAATAAAGAGAGATCAAGGAAGGATTTCTGGAAGAAAAGACATTTGAGTGGGATCTTAAAAGATAAACAGAATTTCATAGCACAGAGATGAAAGAACTCATCTGCTTGCTTTCTCCCATCTTCCACCTCCCCCCCCCTTTGCAGAGTATTAGCCTCAAAGAGCTATCTCTTTAGAGAGAATTAAAACACACTAGAGTGTCAATGACTGATTGCCTCATGAGATACTTTTACCAGAGAACTCAGAGGAGACAGTCTTATTTGCATAAGGGACATATGCCCTCCTTGGGAAAATTTTGAAGGAGACCTTATAGCCTTTAATCGAGTTCCAAAAATGCTGAAATTTAGACCCCATCCCAACATTACCCACCAAAATAAGATTACATAACAAAAGGCCCTTACTCTTCAAGAATGGAAATTGTCAGAGACACATAAGCCAGCTTGGGAGAGCAGTCAGTGGTCTGAAAGGAAAGCAATGTATCCCCATCCAGGAGAGTGACCCTCAAACCTCATCTAGCCTGATTGCACAGTTCTGGCCAGCTTTTCTCAAGACAGCTGATTGTGTAACCTAAAACAGATCATTTGGTTGTAATAGGACTCAGTTTGCACCACTGCAAAATAGGAACAATTTAAAATTAAATATTAAGGTTTTGTGACACCTGTAGGATCCCAGTGTTTCTACCAGCCAAGCATTACTTGAGAAGTCCATCAGAGGCATCACATATGATTTACACATATTTTTAAACCTTAAAGATCAATATATAAGCAACCGTGTGCCAACATCTCTTTACCCACTTTGCCTCAACATAGTCCTGCTATAACATGGGTTTATAAGTATCCCTAGGAATTTTGCAAGTATCATGAAAACGTAAATACCAGAGAGATTTATATACATTTTTTAACTCGAAACGGAAAGGGAAACTTTCTCTGCAGATACCCAGGAAAGTTGAAGTGAAATAAAACATAAGTAAAAAAAAATCCTCTATATTGATATCTTAAAAGCATATCAAACATCTTCAATTATGGGGAGGGGGAATTCTATAAAATATAAACTAAGAAACTATAAAATCAGCTGATGCAACAGTCCAACTCGGTGGCCCGGGATTGCCTGTGATCTAATGTTTGTGAGACATGGGGCAGAGGCTGAAACGTTTGTGGGCGGTATGAACATATCCTCAGTGGCCCTCTGTGGCTAGTAATTCCTGCCGTCAGAGAGCTGTGGAAGAAGTTCCTGAACAGGGGATGGGAAGTGGGCTGTTGGGATTGCTTTGTTTTATTCCTGGTGCACTGCTGATGCTCCGGATTTTGCTGGAGAAGCTTCCTTGCTCCGAAAGAGTGGAGCACTACAGGAAACAATGTGTTAGTATCAAAGTCAGCAGGCCAGTTTGGAATTTCCAGCTCTGGCATTTGTTCATTTGTTCACTAAGTGCTCTGGGCCAGTCTCCTGGCCCCAAGGCTCTGGGTATGGAAACCAAGGATGTGGGGGTTAAGTGACGAAAGCGTGTGAAAGCTCCTCAGGATATGGTCCTTGCTGTGCGCTTGTAGACCCCTCAGATCCTTCTTGTGGACTAAGGGATGATTTAAGTCGATCCGTAAATGACACATTTACAATTATTTTAATTAGTCCAGGAGGGGTCTTGAGGTTAAACTGCTCAGCAAGCAGGATTGGGAAAGCGCCTGGAAGCTGGGCCATGGGCCAGGAGACGGTACTCCTCCGGGAGCTTGTGAAATCTGTTTTGCCTAGAGATTTTGGAGAAAGGGTTAGATTGCTCTCCTGGTTGGCAGGGGCTACAGCAGGGAGACGGGCGCATCCCTGGTGGCTGCGGGGATCCTATAAACCACTAGGCCTCCCTCCTTCCCTCCCTCCTGGGAATGCAACTGAAGAGCTGCTCCCCTGCACTGGCCACCACCCCTCCAGCTTCCCAGGCCCCACCTCCACATCTCTGTCTTTCATACACAGGCGCACACACACGCCCCCGCCCCCATCCTCAACCCCAGCAGTAGGGCCCTCAACCAGTCCTAAGTAATGGTTCATGTTCCCTTGTCCAGGACCAGTGTTCACAAAACAGACACTTAGAGCGGATGCAGGGTTTTCTGGGCAATAAGCCCCTCTCTGTCACGTCCATTGCAATATGAGAACTTGCATGGGAGAGAAAGGGACAGAATAACAGCCCTCAGGAGACTCATTTCAATAAGCATTTAAAGGACAGCAATAGCACTTCAAAGTTAGAGAAGTCATAAGGAATTTCAAAAATTTTCAGATAGCATTTTAAAATCATGATATATATATAACACATTAAAATATTGAAATTCTTGGGTTTGGTTACAAAATGAGATTTAGCAATTCTTTATCTGCATTCCTCCCACTAACCTCAGCAGCATGAGCTGAAGCTGACAAGACTTATCTTATTTAATTGGGGCAAGAGGTCTACAGTTCACCACAGTCATACCTGCCCCCCTGGAGCATCATCCAAATGACCTGTCTGGCCTCTTCCTGTGGGTAGTTTGAAATCCCAAGGACTGAGGTTAGAAGTTCTGAAGTCAGTAAATCTGGGTTTTAATCCTGTTTCTACCTCACATATTGACTTTGGGGCTTTGAGCAAATTTCTTAACCTTTCTGAGCTTCAGTTTCCTCATCTTAAAAGTAGACATAGAGGGGCGCCTGGGTGGCTCAGTTGGTTAAGCCACTGCCTTCTGCTCAGGTCATGATCCCAGAGTCCTGGGATCGAGCCCCGCATCGGGCTCCCTGCTCTGCGGGGAGCCTGCTTCTCCCTCTCCCTCTGCCTGCCATTCCCCCTGCTTGTGATCTCTCTCTCTCTCACTATCTCTCTCTCTGTGTGTCAAATAAATAAATAAAATCTTAAAAAAAAAAAAAAAGTAGACATAGAGGGTTGCCTGGGTGGCTCAGTCGTTAAGCGTCTGCCTTCGGCTCAGGTCATGATCCCAGGGTCCTGGGATCGAGCCCCTCATCAGGCTCCCTGCTCAGCAGGAAGACTGCTTCTCCCTCTCCCACTCCCCCTGCTTGTGTTCCCTCTCTCTCTGTCTCTCTCTGTCAAATAAATAAATAAAATCTTTAAAAAAAAAAAAAAAGTAGACATAGGGGCACCTGGGTGGCCTTGTGACTCTTGGTTTTGGCTCAAGTCATGATCTCAGGCTTGTGGGACCGAGCCCCACGTCGGGCTCCACACTCATCACAGAGTCTACTTGACATTCTCTCTCCCTCTCCCTCTGCCCCTCCCCTGCTCTCTTTCTCTCTCTCTAAAATAAGCAAATAAATATTTAAAAAAATAGGCATAAATTATTTCCTACCCGATGGGTTGTCACGAGGATTAAGTGAGACAATGCATTCAGTCTTGTATAGCACATTGCAGTCACTCAGTAAGATTACTGTTGTCACTGTTATTATAGTCACCGTCACTACTGTTCTTATTCCTACCCTCACTGGGGTTTCCATGCATGTCCTTGAAAAAGAATTGAACACTGCTGGTGGTTGCCCACAATCAACCTGAGCACCAAGCATGGTGCCCCTATCACTCTAAGTCCAAAGGTATAGACCATACCTACGCTCAGTAGGAGGGTTAGAGAGGAGGTTTCCGCTTTGGGTGGAGAGACAGATGGATAGTAAGTTCCCTTCTGCCTTGAAGATTGGGGTATTCATTGGCATAGTTGACAGCTTTCCATTTCAAGTCATCGAATCTTCACAACAGCCCTACAAATAGATTATTTATTATTGTCCCCAGTGTACAAATGAGGAGACTGAGATTCAGAGGGCACAGGTAACTTGCCAAAGTCCGCAGAGCGGGTGGAGTCAGAACTGGAAGCCAAGACCTCTGTAGTTTCGCAAACTGACATTAAAGCATGGCTCTCCAATGGTAAGGCTGATTGTTAAACAAACAAAATGTATGCTTTCCAAATGGATGTAGTCCTATTCTTGGGCACCAGGGCATGGTCCGCCGGCCCGGGCTGAACTGAACTGGATTGGACTGGATTATTTCCTGGAGCCCAGAGTCTTAGTCTTTGTCTCCCTAGCAGCTGTCTCAATAACCAAGTGCAGTACTTCAAGCCTCAGGTCCCTCATCTGGGGAAGGGAAATAATAACCAACCTTAACGCCTATGGTTGTTAGAACATTGAGTGAGTTTCTGTATGTAAAGCTCTTAGAACAGTGCCCACCACCCGGTAAGTGCCATGTCTTTGTTGGCTGTTACTATTCTGTGGGTATTGTCACTGATGCGAACTCCACACTCTGCTCACTCTCCTACCCTGCCTCCCATATCGGAGTGTTGCTTGTTTCACGTAAAACCTAATGCAAACATAAAGGAAGGAAGGGAAGAAGAAGGCTGTGGCTCCATCCTGGCCCAAGAGAAAGGAGAAAGGTCACCATCCTGAGAATCAGCAGACCTGGTTTCTAGACCCTGCCAATCACTCAGGAAATCTCTTCTCTTCTCTCTCTCTCTTTTTTTTTTTAGAGAGAGAGAGAGAGGTGGGGGTGGGGCAGAGGGGCAGAGGGGGAGGGAGAGAGAGAATCTTAAGCAGGCTCCACGCTCAGTGCAGAGCTGGGTGAGGGCTCTCCATCTCACAACCCTGAGATCATGACCTGAGCCAAAATCAAGAGGTGGACGCTTAACCAAATGAGCCACTCAGGTTCTCGGAGAAATCTCTCGTCTCTCCGGGCCTCTGTTTCCTCACTCACTTAACAAAAGTATTGGTTTAGTTATACTGGAGGTTTCTTTCCAATCCTATGACACAAGGAAGCAGGGTGAGGGAAAGGCAACAAGCTTTACCACCAGATGGGCCTGGATGTAAACATGGGTTCTGCCACTTCCTAGCCAAGCCACGTAGGCTTGATCTGGTCATAACCTTGCTGAGCCTCGTGCTTTTCAAGGATTGGGCTCAACACCATCAGAGCCTTCTCTTGTCCCTCACTCATTGTGATTCCCTGATGTCTCCAGTCAAAGGCACATCCACAGTGCCTCAGAGAGAGTCCTTGTCCCTGGAGAAGGCACTGAGCACACTTTTATTTTCCTTCAAGTATTAAGGCCCTCTCATCTTTGGCTTATTTGGAAAGGCAATCAGGACAGCTTGTAGGCACATTCCCAGGCACTGCCATTTTGAAAACCCATGAGTGATGAGTGCTTTCAAGGCATTCCCAAAGTCACCAGAACCCAGCCAGGAAAATGTCATTGCCCTACATGACCAAGCCCCGCCACCCCTCCTGTTTAGCCATCTGATGCTCATGCCTTACAAGACACTTCAGATGAACAGAAAGCTGAGGCAGTGAGACCGAAGACCAAATACAAAGAGCAGAAGAATTCTTAAGCTGCAGACACTACAAGGAAGACATGTCTCCAAGAAAACCCAAATCACTTTGAGGGCTCCTGAGCAAATACAGGGAGAAGCCGGTATGGAGCACTCCACAAGAACTTGGAAATGAAGGAAGGCTTTTTTCTGAGACTGATGATACATAGTCATTAACATTACATCCTCTGAGCAGGATGTCTGTGGGATAATCCAAAACTAGCTTTGTTCAACCTGCTCTGTACTTCAAGCTAGCCTCTCCCCTCGTAAAAATCTAAGGTCTGCCACTGGGTAACCAAAAGGCCTCCAGTCATTTCTGTCACTAAAAAAAGCCTCAGTTCAGTAATTACTTCAAGGAGTCCATGTGATAGTCATAATGTCCAAGTTCATTTAAAGTGATAGCATCTTCCATTCCCTGGCTTGGACCTGCTTCAGGGTGACCCCCTGTAGTGGGCAGGTGCTATCAGGGTGGGACAAGGAAAGGAGAGTGAAGGGCAGGCAGTTCTTGCCTGAACGGCGCCCTTACCAGCTGTGAAGGTGCACCTGGCCTGGCCAACCTTCTCTTACGGGGCACTCTCTTCACTACTTCTGAAGCCTTTGTGCTAAGGCGGGGGGGAGGGAGGCCTCCTGCAATTCTCTTCACCTGGCAAAGACTCCTCCTCTGAATGATTACTTGTGACCCCTTTCTCAGTCCCTAGGTACCACCTGCAGCTTCTTTCTGCCTATCCCTGACCCCTTCAGGTGCCCTTCATTGTCAGCATGTGGACCCACCTGGGCCTGCTCTTTCTCAGGTAACCCACTCCTGGTGCTGAGAAATTCTGGAAAGGCAGCTGTCCCAGGTCCAGCACTGGACCTTTGCTCCCCGGTCTGTGCAGTACCGAGCCCTTTAGATTTATATAGTGTGAGCTGGACCTTAGGGCAAAGTGTCTTCCATGCTCCACAGAAACATATGGAATTCTCTGAGTGGCCACATGGAAGCCCTCCACTAGACACAAGAAGGGCAAAACTGGGGCTTGAAGCTCACTGAAGGGTCCCTCCAGAAATCCTCCCCAATTTTCCCTAGGTCACTATGATTCTTTAAAGCCTGGGGTCTATGAATACCACGTCTGACCAATCTCAGCTCTACGGGTCTCACACTTCACTTTGGAATTAGCAGTACAGGACATACTTTCTCACAGAGTTTTAGCAGAAACAAAGAAAAGAAGGGTCACTTTTTTTTTAAGATTTAATTTATTTATTTGACAGAGAGAGAGACAGCGAGAGAGGGAACACAAGCAGGGGGAGTGGGAGAGGGAGAAGCAGGCTCCCCACTGAGCAGGGAGCCCGATGCGGGGCTCGATCCCAGGATCCTGGGATCATGACCTGAGCCGAAGGCACATGCCTAACGACTGAGCCACCCAGGCGCCCGAAATGTCACTTTTTAACCTCTGTGACACAACAACCCAAAATTGAGCAGGGCAGAGTCAAAGTGGCTCATGGGTCAGCAAGATTTGCATACAATCACACAAATATTTTATTTTCTAAAGAAAAAATGTGTATGTAAAACATAATGTTTGACAATAGTCCATGTTGGGTAGTAGATCAGTGGGCACTTGTTATGTTTTTTTTACAGATTTATTTATTTTAGAGAGAGAGAGAGTACACTCGAGCAGGGAAAGGGGCAGAGGGAGAGGATCTCAAGCAGACTCCCCACTGAGCACGGAGCCTGACTGTGGCTTGATCCTGTACCCCAGAGATCAGGCTCTGAGCTGCAATCAAGAGTTGGATGCTTAACCAACTGAGCCTCCCAGGCACCTCCCAGTGTGCATGCATTTAATTTAAGCAGTGTGGTAGGCAAAAAAGGCTCCCCAAAGATGTCCACACCCTAATGCCCGGACCTGTGGATATGTTACCTTACACAGCAAAAGAGTGATTGGAGGTGTGCATAAGTTAAGGGTCTTGAGATGAGAGCATTATCCTGGATGGTCCAGGTGAGCCTGATATAAGCACAGGTGAAAGAAGGAGTCAGGGGAGTCAAGAAAGGAGCCCAGGGAGGTAGGAGCCCAGGTCTGAGTGATACGGTTTCCTGGCCCTGAGAGTGTGAGGGGCCATGAACCAAGGAGTATGGGCAGCCTCTAGAGCTGGAGCTTCCAGATATAACACAGCCCTGCCAACATCTTGATTTTAGCCCAATGAGACCCATTTCAGATATCTGAGCTCAAAACTGTAAGATAAATTTGTGTTGTTTTAAGCCATTAAGTTTGTGGTAATGTTATAGCAGCAATAAGAAACTAATATAAGCAATTTCAATTAAAACTATTCAATAAAGAAAAGGAGGGAAAAAAAGAGAAAGTGGAAAGGAAAAATAATATACAATATAAAGATGTTTAAAAGGACAGCAATTCTGCCTGCCCTCCTGCCAACAGCGTGTGCCCAGAACAGACGTGAGGTGGATCCATGATGCTGCTTCTTTGTTTGGTCTCAGTTGTAGTGTGAGCATCATGCCACACTTGTGGTTTCACGAGACTTTCAGGGACAGTGGTAACTCTGTGAAACTTTCCACATCTTCTTGATTTTGGAACTTGAGTCCTACGCAAGCGCCACTGTTCCGCTGGAACTGAACGGGAGTTGGGTCTAGAGGTTCAGAGCTTACGCCGTGGAGTCAAAGAGACTGGAGTTGAGCCCCTCCTCTGATCCTTATGGCTGTGTAACCTCAGACAAAATACCTCACCTCCCCTGGCCTCAGTTTCCTCACCTGTAAGATGGAGAAATAATGGCCCCTTCCTTCCACTGCAGTAAGGGTTCAATCAGACAATGTGTATAGAGAGCCTGGCATGCAGTAACCTCCTAATAAATGATCACGGTTAGTCCAGCTGGAATCATTACTGGGATTGTATCTGCTGTTGGGATGGAATTGCCCTCCAAAGGCTCATTTGCCTCCCAGATAATTTGCCCGCCTCCAGTACCCCTTGCACAAGCTCATTATTAATAAGCTTCCTAATCTTGTTTGTTTAGTAGGCAGCGTCTTACAAGAAATGGGGTCCTGTGGGGAAAATAACGAAAAGAGGGTCCTTGGTAGAGAAAGGATGCGTATGAAGGACCTCGTTACTTTACAAATATAAGTCAACTGACACACAAAAAGGGGAGCTCATGTGTTCAAAGACAACACCGCAGGAGGGCAGACAGATATAGGGCTAAGGCCCTTTGGTTTCCCAGCATCTTTTCCAGCATGGCGCATACATACAGACCATGTCTAATTACACGGCTGCTTCAAAACTACAAAACCAGACTCTTCAGATCAGTGGTGACCCTGTTTCAAACTAGGGTAAGTGCGCATATTCCTTGTTTTGTCTCCTAGTGATTTGTATATCTCCACACACCCCCCCCACCTGTTCAGAAATGCAAATATCAAATACCAAATGTCACATATAAAAAAGAGTGTGTCTTTTCTGAATCTCCAACATTCCAAATTTTTTTTAAGATTTTATTTATTTTTTTAATTTATTTTTTTTTTTAAGATTTTATTTATTTATTTGAGAGAGAGAATGAGAGAGAGCACATGAGAAGGGGGAGGGTCAGAGGGAGAAGCAGACTCCCTGCTGAGCAGGGAGTCCGATGCGGGACTCGATCCTGGGACTCCAGGATCATGACCTGAGCCGAAGGCAGTCGCTTAACCAACTGAGCCACCCAGGCGCCCTTATTTATTTATTTATTTGACACAGAGAGAGAGACAGCAAGAGAGGGAACACAAGCGGGGGGGAGCGGGAGAGGGAGAAGCAGGCTTCCCGCTGAGCAGGGAGCCTAACGCAGGGCTTGATCCCAGGACCCTGGGATGATGACCTGAGCCGAAGGCAGACGCTTAACGACTGAGCCAACCAGGCGCCCCACATTCCAACGTTTTTCATGCCATTACTTTTTTCCTTGCAGAAATCTATTGTAAGACCAAAGAGACAAAAATTTTTTAAAGCACCAAAAATAACAAAAAAGCAAACAAACCTTTTCTAAAGTAGGCAAAGGATCAAATTAAAAAGCAGCCCTTGTAGCCAATGATGAGAGCTCCATTCTAGAAAGTATCCTTTCTGCCCCCACCCCAAGTTGTCAATGACACAGCATTGGTTCTCAGGGAGGGCAAGTCTTTGGCCTTTCCTACTGAAATTTGGGAATAATCCTGAGTCATTTTGGGCCAAATTTGGCAAATGTGCTGAATGGCCAAGTGGGAGGCAGTGAATCCCCCTTGGACTGTAATGGAAGAAGAGGGCTGGGCCTGAAGATTTCTGTGAGAGGCTTAGAAATGAGCCTCTGCCTGGGAGAAGCTGGTCCCCAAGAGGGAAGAAACCCCACAGTTTTGAACAATGGTAAAAACTTTGGAATTTGTTTGTTTTTTGTTTGTTTGTTTTATTTGACAGAGAGAGGGAGAGCGAGAGAGGGAACACAAGCAGGGGGAGTGGGAGAGGGAGAAGCAGGCTTCCCGCCAAGCAGGGAGCCCGATGCGGGGCTCGATCCCAGGACCCTGGGATCATGACCTGAGCTGAAGGCAGACGCTCAATGACTGAGCCACCGAGGCGCCCCTTTGGAATTTGTTTTTAACTTGGAGAAGAATTAAAAAAATAATACCGACATTTGCTGAACGCTTAATACATGACTTATACATACATGTATAATATACATAAATGTATAATCCTCCTAGCTACCCTTTTAAGCAGATATTATTAATTATTATCACTATTGTTTTATAGACGAGGAACCCAAAGTTGAGACAGGTTAAATAACTCACTCAAAGTCATATGGTTAGGAAAAGGGGAAGCAGGACTTGAACCCAGATCTCATGGGGTCCAAAGCTCATGCTCTCAATCCCTACACTGCTCTGCATGTAGAGCTTCTACAAACCACAGCTAGCGGGGGACATGGACTGAAAAAGAGAAGGAAGAGAACATCTTAAAACTTTACGGACATGTCTTGATGTCTCTAGTTGTCTGCTGCATTCATGTATTCAACAAATAAACTTGAGTCCCTACTTGGCTTGAAACCTGGTGATTAACATGAAGTCTTGAGAGGTGAGCCAGGCAAACCCAGTCTCCACGTGGCCTCTTGGGCTGAGAGTCCAGAGAGGGCTATGGACATGACACATGGAAGCATTTTAAAAGAACAGCAACACGATCCTCAATTTTCACTTAGGAAAGATCGCTCTGGCTACAGGGAATTAGATATGACTCCATCAACACCAGGTTCAAATGAGAAAAACAACAAAACCACAACTTGTATGAATGAGAGCAACGCCTCCCTCCTCTACCCCTCCTAGCATTTTGTTTTTCCCTTTTTAAATGTCAAACAAAATTGTTTTCCTCTGGCTTATGGGCCTGTTGTCACGATTACACTGTGAGCACCTTGAGGTCAGAGTTTGTCCAATTTTGCTTCCCCAGCAGCAAGCAGATTGCCTGGCACGATTGGTTCCACAAGAACTTTTGTTAAATGAGCAACGCCTCGTTCCCGTGATGCTGAATTACATTCATTGCTATTTAATAGATGAAAAAAAAATCTAGTCCAGAAAAGGCTTTAAATGGTGGAAGAAAATGATTCTTTATGCACATCCTCTAACCAACAGTCCAGAGCACAGTTACTTCTAGCCTCCAGGCCTTAGTGAAATATTGCTATTGTTTGCTATATGGTCACTAATGTCAATCAGATGGAGAGGTCCATTGGTGACCAGCAGTGTAGCGGATAAGTCTGTGTTGATCCTACTATTGGTCATTAAGTCCATGCTGAAGTACTTAATTAATGGCAGCTGATTGCTCTTTGAAGTAGAGTAAAAATGATACCATTTAAATATAATAAAGTGGAAAACTGTGTATGTTTATTGTTTCACTTGCAAAGCCAATTCTCAGAATTTCTTTCCTTTTAAAAAACCCCTTTAATATGTCAAGAGGCATAGGAGGAAATATAAATTAATCAAAAATTACAGTAAGAACCAAAATGTCAACATAGACACAGCTTCTCATTTGCTTATTGTTGATCTTAATTAAATACTATGTATGTTCATATTTTTAAATTACATATGTATTTTAATCTATTCCCTTCCCAGTTTACAATTCCAGTTTTTATTCTGGGAACTTCTTATCTTCTATCCATTACTTTGGGAGGCAGTCCAGTCCCAGATCTTAGCAATTTCCTGGACACCAGGGCCATCTCCTCTATGGGAATGAATGGGAATAGGTTCATTCATTCATTCATTCATTCATACATTCATTCAGGAGCACACCTGAGTTCTTCCTCTTTCCCAGGTGCTAGCTTAGCATCTGGGGACACAGAGCTGAGTAAGACACAGTCCTTGGTGGGGGGGGGGGGCTGGGTGGCTCATGGGGCGCCTGGATGGCTCAGTCGTTAAGCGTCTGCCTTCGGCTCAGGTCATGGTCCCAGGGTCCTGGGATCGAGCCCCACATCAGGCTCCCTGCTCCACGGGAAGCCTGCTTCTCCCTCTCCCGCTCCCCCTGCTTATGTTCCCTCTCTCGCTGTGTCTCTGTCTGTCAAATAAATAAATAAGATCTTAAAAAAAAAAAAAAGACACAGTCCTTGGTAGGAAGTCCATAGTCTGCCAGAGAGAACAGACCAACTGGACTCATGTTCTGTCATTATTTAGAACACTTTCTAAATGGGAAAAATTACACTGAAAATGATCAAGTCATGCCTGGTAGATTCAAAATGTCAATGTCGATGACATTCAGTCTACGTCATACTTTCCCCTTTTTGATGGCATTGCCAAAAATGCAGAAAAGTTCTAATCCCAGACTACCTCCCTGGAATGCTGAAAGGATGCAATACTTAAAGGATGTGAAATGCTTTAAAACCTAGAACGTGCTGTTCCATAAGGAAGAACAATCTCAACAGCAATACTTGTGAGGGACTCTAGAGCTCATGCAGGGTTGTAAGTTTCTTTACCTCATGGAGTAGGCTGGGCTGAAAAACGTCTCTCCCATTGTTCAGGTACAAAAAAGGCGGGGTGACCAAGGGACTTACCCATGATGCACAGTTTATGGGTTATAATTCATAATAATAATTCTGCTTGTTACCATCTCCCTGATTTAATCAGATGGAGTATTTTAAAGCCTGCAGCTCAAAGCCTGGTGCATGACAGGTGTGCAATGAATATTCCTTGAAACTGATTTCCACTAGCAGTTTCGAATATCACTCTACAACCCCAATCCTCTCTCCAAGTGATAGGTGTCTTTCTGGGAACATTGTGGAAGAGAGGAATAGAGAAGGATGTTTGACCTCCTTCCAATAAGCCAGTGATTGTCCACTATTTATAGCAGTATGTCATGATCTGTAGTGAAGTGTAAGTAATTTTTACTAATAATAGCTCATAACACCATCTGACTGATGTTTGCTAATGATTTACTTTTTAAAATTAGAGCAGATTCATGGTTACACCTATAAGAAATGTTTCTCTCGTTTTCTCTCTGTCTCTGGTGTTCAAATGTGCTTTTTTGGAGGAAGACGAGGGGTGAAGGTATAGCCAGGCAACAATGGGAGTCGAGTCTCTTTGTTTGTCTGGACCAGGCTGGTCCCTGCTCACCCACCAACGAGCACTCTTGGCCATGGGGTGAAGGAAGAGGCCTGGACAATGCAGAATAGGGGCTGGCAGAGGCCCATCTGCAGAGGATAACCCTGTGTGTTGGCCAAAGGGCATCAGAGAGATGGCTTGCTCCTTGACAAGTAGTGGAACGAGCTGGTGGGAAGTTCAGCCACAAGCAGCAGGCTCTTAGTCCCCAGTGAGTCACCCCAGTGGGGCTGGCAGCCTCAGAAGCAGCCTCCAGCTCTTCTGTGGGGACAAGCTTGGCAACAGCTGGACAGGATGACAAGGAGGCAGAGTCCCAGTCAAATGTGGGGAATGTGGGGCATCAGGGACCTAGAAGCCTAGAAGGGAAACTGAGGCACATCAGTAAAAACGGGACTGAAGAATGGAGAAATGCTGACAGAATGAGGCCAGTTGGGTACAGACTCACCTTGTAAAACTGTTTCCAGGATCTTTGGCAGCAAAACTAACTCTAGACTCATCTACTGATGGAGAAAGCCGTTAACATGCCCCTCAGCCAGGCGGGCTGAGAGCGGATGCGGACTCCCACCTGCCACCTTCTGACCTTCTCTAGTCTGTGCTGACACTCCCCACACCCGCACACTGCTCCCTTGCTGACAATCCCCACACCCGCACACTGCCCCCGTGCTGACATTCCCCACACCCGCACACTGCTCCCTTGCTGGCAGTCCCTTCTCCTCAGTCCTCTGTTGGATCCTCTATTTCTGGGTTCATGTCTTTTCCTTTTTCCTGCTTCACTTCCTTGTTTGGGGGAAAGGCATCCTCCGGGAGCTTCCTGAGACAAGGTATATGGCAAGGAAAATGTTTCAAAGCCTTGAATATCTAAAAAGATCTTCATCCCACCCCTACACGTAGAATCCTGAGTTGAAGTACAGTTGACCCCTAAACAACACTGGTTTGAACTGTGCAGGTCCACTTATACACGGATCTTTTTCATAAATACTGCATAGTACTAGAAATGTATTTTGTCTTATGATTCTTAATAATGTCTTCTTTTCTATAGCTTACTTATTGTAAGAAGACAGGATATAATACATAAACATATAAATTATGTGTTAATTGACTGTTATTGTTAGGGCTCTGGTCAAGAGGAGGCTATTAATAGTTAAGTTTGGGGGGCATCAAAAGTTATATGCAGACTTTCGACTGTTCAGGGGAGGGGCAGTTGGTACCCTAACCCCCTGGTTGTGCAACTGTACTTCCCTCAGATTTTGAAGGGCGTCACTCCACTGTCTCCCATTTCCCAGTGTTGGCATTGGGCAATCCAAAGACTCCCATATTCCTCATCCCTGGTCTGGGTCCAACTCCTCTCTGGAAACTTGTAAGATCTCTTTGTCCCCAGTGTTAGAGTAGAAATTTTGCAATAATGTGCTCAGGTGAGTGTACTTTCATCCATTGTTCTAGGCACTCGGTGGGCCCTTAAATCTCAAAATTCGTGTCCTTCAATTCCGGGAGACATTCTTGAAGTTTTCTTTTTTTTTTAAGATTTTATTTATTTATTTGAGAGAGAGAGACAGAGATAGCGACAGAGATAGCGAGAGAGCACAAGCGGGGAGGAGAGGGAGAAGCAGGCTCCCCGCTGAGCAGGGAGCCCGATGCAGGACTCAATCCCAGGACCCTGGGATCACGACCTGAGCAGAAGGCAGACGCTAACCGATGGAGCCACCCAGGCATCCCTTGAACTATTTAATTGATGACTTCCTTACTCATTTTTGTGTCTTCTCTTTCTGGAATTCCTATTAATTAGATACAGAATCTCCTGTCTGTCTTCCCATTGACTTACCTTTTCTCTCATACTTTCCATTTCCTTGGGGTTTTTCATTTTGTTTTTTTGTTTTTCTCTACTTCCCGGGGGAACTCCCCATTTTTATCTTCCAAACCTCGTAATGAGTGTAACTTCCCTGAAAGTTTTTCTTTGCATGTTTCTGCCGCCTACGTGGACTCCATCTCTTCCAAGTCCTTTTACTTGGTTCATTCTGTGTCCGCTTTTCACACTCGAGGCTCACTAGGTGTCAGCCAGTCTTTAAGAAGCAGAGATGAAAAGATGGGTGAGCATGCAGGCAGGGCTGGTCAACATGAGCGTTACTGTGAGGAGAGCAGGCTGACCTCTGTGTTGGGAACCCCTGTCGTGGGTCCCTTTAGTTGTTTCTTCTTGGAACTAGTCAGATTCTCCAGAGAAGATCCTCCCAATGCCTTGAGTAGGAGGCACATTAATGGTCCCCCAAAGATGTCCCTGTGCTAATCCCTAGAACCTATGAATATGTGACCTTGCATGTCACAAAGGGCTTTGTAGATGTCATTAAATTAAGGATCCTGGGATGGGGAAATGAAGCCGGGTTATCCAGGGGACCCACTATAATCATAATGGCCCTTGTTAGAAGGCGGCAAGAGACTCAGAGTGAAAAAATGGAGCTGTGACTCCGGAAGTAGAGGTCGAAGTGATGAGAGGCCACAGTCCAAGGAATCCAGGCAGCCTGTAGGACTGGAACAGCCAAGGCAAACAGAACCCTCCCAGGGCCTCCAGAAGGAACACAGCCCTACCGACACCTTGATTTTAGCCCAGCCCTTCCTACACCTTGATTTAGTTCAGTCCAGAACTGAAAGATCATAAATCTGTGTTGTTTAGTAATTAGAGCAACAATGGAAACCTAACACAGCCTGAGGCTGGGAGCTGGGCATGGGGATGGCCTTGGCTTTCAGTGGGCAGATATGTGCTCAGTGTCTTTGTGTTCAGAGTGGTCCCTGCCTCAACTGTACCTGAGTCGTTCAGTCCAGAGAAACTGTTGAACACTCATCCTCTAGAAGATAAATGTCTGGTTTCTGCTGGGATAGAGAGGAAGGGCAATCTCCCAGAAATGTGAAGCAAGGGAGAGAGTCTAGGGATCTACTTGCTCCCCTCCCCTGGGTTCCAGCTGTACCTAGAGCTGCCAATCCCTGACCACCTGTGGGTTGTCAGGCTGACTTAGAGCTTTTCCCACCACTGACTCCAAACCAGGCTTTCTCCAGTCTATTGTCACGTACTTGGCAGCCACTCAATCGCTCTTCTCTTCTCTCCCATTCTCCCTGTCTTCACCCGATTGCATCCTCCAAGCAAAATCAAACAAATGGAAGAGTCCTCTGGTTTTAGTCGAGTGTCTGAGGGAATAAAGCTAGCCCCTGTGCTTGTCTGCCACCTTCGCTAGGGAGTCTTCCCCGCACACTTCCTCCAAGTTCAAAAAGCTGAGCCCGTGTAGGGAAGCCACACAGAGCTCACACCCCCCTCTCCTTCAGAGTCCCCGTCTAAGGCCCTTCCTCCTGATTCCTGTCACACTGGCTCTGGGGGGTTCAAGGCTGTGCCCCAGAATGGCTGTGGTAGTGATGAATGTAGAACTTCCCTACGCCTTGTGAACAGCCACTGTTCCTGACCCCCCAAGTTCCCTTGCCCCCCAGCCACCCTGGCCACTGCAGATGCTCCCTGGCTGTCCTGGTCTGTGAGGGCAGCCATAACAGATACCACAGACCAGGTGGCCTGAACAACAGAAGCTCTTCTCTCACGGTTCTGGGGGCCGCAAGTCCAAGATCAAGGTGTGGACAGGATTGGACTTTTACGAGGCCTCCCTCCTTGGCTACCAGGTGCCCCCTCCACCCCTGCTGCCTCTTCAGGGGGTCGTCCATCTGAGCACACCCCGATGTCTCCCTGTGGGTCCTAATCGCCTCGTCTTGGTTACAAGAACACCAGTCAGATTGGATCAGGACCCGTTTTAGCTAAATCCCCTCTGTGAAGATCCTGTCTCCAAATACAGTCACATTCTAAGGTACTAGGAGTTAGGACTCCAACATGAGTTTGGGGCGGACACCATGTAGCCCATATCACGGGCCCTCCCCTGACTCTGGCCCAGGACTCTGACTGCTCTGTGTCCCTGCTGTAACCGCGGTCACACATCTGGAATAGCAGCTCTGCACCTGCCACGTTATTCATTTCTCCTCGCAGGCCTGAGCTGTGAAACCAGTCCCGCCAAGACAGCCACAGACCCAGGCCCCCTACCTTGGAGCATAATGGGAAACTACGAAGCCCTTTGTGTTTGGTGTCATATTTTTGTGTCCCTGCTGCTAAAAATATTTTTAAATAAAAATGAAAACAATATATACTGTATGCATGTATTGTATAGGACTCTAAAAGAAAAATTTTCATTTATTCCCTTGAAGGTTTGGCCTACTTCTGTTCACATTTCAAGTTTCCATTAGAAAAGGAAGTAAGAAATCCTCAGACAATGGCTGTTGAAACCCTAATTAGATGGGCCTTAAAAAACGTCCACAGAGGGTAGAAACCTTCACGGGAGAGCATGTTATGGTGGATAAAAGCAGAGGTTTTGGAATCAGATAGAACTGCATTTAAATTCTGCTTCTACCACTCACTCACTGTGACCTTGAGCAAAGCGCTAAACCTCTTCGTTTCCTCATTTGTAATCATACATGGCTCATGAGGCCTCCGTAAAGGTGCATGCAGCATCTACACAAGGTCTGGACAGGAGAGTGCGCTGCTCCATCCCCTCCCCCTTGGACCACTGACCTGCTGAGATCTACACAGCACCCCACCAGCCAGACCCCTCCCCACCTCTGTGCTTAATAAAATCCCCTTTCACTCAAGGAAGAGTGTTTGTGCAAATCCTATGTTAATAGATTCCTTTGGCCAATTCACCAGGCAGGTTTTACATTTGAAAGAATATTTGACAGTTTCTCTCAGCCTTTCTCAGCCCCCCCAGGGTCTAGAAACCTCTCAGCATTAACTTCTGGCTCTTGACCCTCAGACCAGCTCTGAGGTTCACCAGCTTCTCCCTTCCTCCCTTCCTACCCCACCCCCCGAAGTAGGTAAAAGTAACCTTGCTGACAAAAGTTTGGGAAAGAAATTTAGAGGGGAAGGAGGAAGAAAATGAGTATTTACTGAGCACATTTTTTTTTTCCTGTGAGGCACTTGACATCAATTACTTTATTTAGTCTTCCCAACCACTGGTGAGGTAGACATTCCTTCTCCCCACTTTACAGGTAAGAAAACTGAGACGCAGAGAGGTGAATTAACTAGAGCAATTAACTAGAGCAAAGCCACACTAAGTGGCAGAGCGAGATGCAAGGTGTCAGTGAGACTGAATCCAAGTCCAGGGCTCTTTCCAGTGTTCGAGCTGCCCCCACCCCCGGCGCCTCAGGTCTCTCTATGGTATCTCTCTCAGATGTTCCTCAGCTCCCCTCTTAGCATCCCGGCCTTTCTCTTTGTGTTATGGTTCCTTGCAACAATGTCTTCTCTCCTTGACTCTTTGAAGCCAAGAGGGGTGCCTGATTCTTTTTCCTGCACATCCTCCACAGTGCCAAGCACACAGTAGGCACTTAGGATGTGTGTTCAATGGATGAAGAGCTAACAAATGCACATATAGATCAATAGGCAACATATCTATGAATAAATGAATCTGGAAATGAATGAATGGATGGATGGAAGGATGTAAGACAAAGTGAATGCATGCACATTGATGGAGGGCATGGATGGCATGAATGAGTCATAGGCGAATGAATGAATATGTCAATGAGTGTGTGAATTAGTGATTCAATAAATATATAGATGAGTGAATGAATACTGAATAGACAAATGTATGAGTGTGAATGAATAAATTAATACATAAATGAAATAACATAAGGAGAAGTGAGTGGATGAATACATGAATGAACTGGTGAATGCAGACATGCGGGTATGATGAACAAATGAGTGAATGAGCCAACAAACGGGGCGAATGAATGCCTTCCTTATTTCCCGCAGGACTGCCCCGCCCCCTTGAGTGTGCCCCGTGATCAGAAAACCTAAGATTCAGAGCACCAGTTGAAATCCCAAGAGGCAGCATTCAGGTTGAGGCTAAAGGTCTGAGGGTAGGAATGACAGTTAGTGCCCTTCTGTGCACGGAGAATACATTTGCTGGGAGTCCCCTGTCACAGCTGCCACATTTCCTAAGGACTGGGCGCCAAGTTGGTCACTCAGCAAGTAGGAGCTGTGGTCAGTGCTCCAGGCGCTTCCTGGCTGGGCTGGGCTCATCCCCTTTGCCCTACTCCACACTCCCACCAAACACCGCACTCCACCCCCAGCCCAGAGCACAAGCAGGCAACCACAGGCAAGGAAGTTGATTCTTAGCATCCAAGAACAGCCTCCTTTAATGAAGAGTCTGCTGCAATATCTTCGCAACGGGCAGCAACTCACATGTTCGATTACAACAGGCTGAGCTGCTCCACACTCCCCAGTGCCAGGGCTCAGGGAATGAGGGAGGGGAAAAAACACCTAGACGCTGAGCAAGACCACACACTTCCTGACACAAGCAGCCCCGAGGTCCTGGCTCCGTCCAGGTTGAAAGAGCCGCAACACTTCTCGCCAAGGAGCCCAGCATCTTAACTAATGCCCCCGCCTGCCCATCGCTGACGGATGCTCTTCTTTGCTTCTTTTTTCTCCACTTCAGAATCAGAGCCAAGGCAGGGTTTGAGTGACTGACACCTTCTCCCCTCTTGGCCCTGGGAGCCGATTAGTTCAGGACTGTGGCAAACCGGTATTTCAGGTCCCCTTGGCAACCCCAGTGCCCGGTCTCCTGAGGAGGATTGCGAGGATTGCGTTTCTAAAGGACCCTGAGGAGACCAGGCTTCTGGGTGAGAATCAACACCTTCCTCTTTGTTTCTTTGCTGCCACATTCAACGTGGGTTGCTGTTTCAAAGCTAAGAGGTTGATTGGGAGGAAAAGCTGTCCTGGAAGTTAGGAAGGACACAGAAAGAGGAAGGCTATGTTCTGCAGCTGGGTGGGGGCGGGGGCGAGGGGAGGGCACACCATAAAGATTCCTAGGAACACTACTTCCCACTTTCAATGTTCCCTCTTGTCACTGCTTGTCTTATGATGCAACCTTAGAGTAATGCTGGCCACAGGAGGTCAGGGTGCCCGGTTGGCCTCAGACTTTTGTCAGTCATTGAATTACTCATCTCAGCTCTTCTCATGCACCCAGAGATGTCCTTGCTCACAGCCACAGCTGGGAGGCTGGGGAGGGGTCCTGTGCAGTCCACACAGAGATTGAGGAGGGAGTGCAGTAGCGTTCAGTGTGACATCCTTCATCTCTGCTTCAAAACTCTGTGTTTTTCTAGAAAGGGCTTTGAACAGAGTCTCGGAGGTCTACATACCTATTTCCATACCCACCCCCACTCCCCCAGCTCAACTTTGTGGCTTGTTTAAGGAGGAGAGTGGAAGAGGGTGGAGGCAGGAGGGGACAGAACTTGGCCTCAGTGACTAACTCTAAACAACAGCCACTGACAAAGATAGTGATGTGCAAATTACTGGTTTTTATTGGACACTTTGGGGAATATAGTTGTTTGTCGGGAAATGAAAGAGAATGTTTGTGCTTATAAAATTATATGGAAAATCAATGTGGTGTTAAGTATATTTTTCAGTTATTTGAGTCAAGGACTGTTCTCCAGCCAATTCTAGCAGGCTCTAAGGGAGTCAGAGATGTCCCTAAGCACAGCCAAGGGGGCCGAGCAGAAAGGTCAAGCTGCCATTTATTGCTACACTTTTTCCCTGGGGAAATGCCCAAGTAGGCATGAAGTGACATGGGCCATGCAGAGTTCCCAGTGCAATCGTTAGACTTCAGTTACCAACATCAGTGCTGAGGCCATGCCAGACAGAGTGCTCTGAAGTCTAGACCTCACCTCTAGTTTTCTTGTGCTCCAACCCAGGGATTCTGAGCACTGACTCCCTGTCACAGGGGGGCGAGGAAAGGAGATACACGCTATCTGAAATGTGAGAGAGAGTGGGAGCTCCATCTTGTCTCAGTGGCTTCCGAGTTGTCAACTATCGGAAGTGGGGTGCTGGGTGCTTAGTCCTCCTAAGTGGCATCTGTGGGTCTGTCCAGCTCTGGACCTTGGACAAGGACAAGGCCCCGTGAAGGAGGACATAGGAACAGCCAGGGCATCTGCTCCTTTGCAAAGCATTTGTCATTGCATTATCACTGAAGATCTTTGACAGGAAGGAATGAATAAGAATAAGAAACCAAGCAAATTAGACAGAAATTTTAGAAGCTCAAAGATTGATAGGCAAGGAGTTACCAACAAAACACCCACTTACTACTATAAATCCTTTACCAGACGGTATTACAATTATTTTGACACTGAATTGGGAACCAGACAGTCTGCTCTACCCTTCTCTGCTGTGTGGCTCAGGGCAAGTTACTGACCTCTCTGGGCTTCCCGGCCCATTTATCTGTATACTTTATTATAAGAAGCTCCTTAAGATGTCTTCCTGCTCTAAATCCTGTGATTCTATGATAAGTTCTTACTGATTACTAGAAATGATAGTTCAGGGAATGGAGAAGACTCCTGGGCTGATGGTGGTACAAATTTGGGTTATGTCACTTAGTAGCTATGTGTCTTAGTCACGTCACTGAACCTTCCTGGGCTCCGGTTCCCTCGTTTGAAAAATGGTTTTGTTAGTTTGTTTTTCTCGTAACAGACTTGCAGTGAGAGTTAAACGTCATAATGCATGCCAAATACTGAAGGCAGTGCCGGTCACATCAGAAACATGTTGGCTATTGACATGACAAAAGTAGATGAAGAAAACAACACATTTTAACAAAGTATCCTACTGCTCAAAACACAGGAATGGTTGTAAAAATAAATAAGAAATCTCAACTAATTATTATCAAAGACCAAAATGACCCCTTATATAACTTCATGCTAGATACAACTGAAGGACTGCATTAAGATATCCACTGCCCCAAAACAGTAAAACAAAAGATAGCATATCCGAATTCCATTATTATTATTTTCTACTCTGGGTCAATTTCACCATCTATGAAATGGGGGCAACAACCAAGAGCTGTTGGAGAATTAACCATTATAATATCTACAGAGGAGCTTTCACACCGTGCTTGAGGCACTTGATAAATGGCACCAGCTATTATGTTGGATTTCTTATTCAGAATCCATAATTAAAAAACAAAGACCTCAAAGAACAAACAAAATCGAATCTGTTTCTTAACAGTTTCCCTGATACTTGGGCCTGTTTTCTCCACAAGAAACTTCTCATTGCTCATCTTCTTTCCGGGTCGTTGTTCACTCTTTGTTTTTCAAGTGATGGGTGGAGATAAGTGAGTACATTCCCTGGGTTCTACTCAAATATTAGAAATCTCTCAAGGCTCAGGCTATGTTGCAAACACCATACTCAAAGATTTATCTCAGGACCAGAATCTCCTTGCAAGAGGGCAGTGAAATTTGGGGATAAAATGTCCTTGGCGGACAAGACACTGCCAGCTATGATGACCACGTATGGCAATCACAGTCCCAAACATGTAATACTGAGTATTGGTGGTTAGGATACGAACCACCCATCCCTTAAAAATAAAGACGATGATGGACCCTGTTCTTCTTTTTCTGTTGTTGAAGTATCATTAACATACAATGGCATATTAGTTTCAAGTTTGCAATGTAGTGATTTGCTAATTCTATACATTACCCAGTTCTCCCCATGATAAGTGTAGTCACCATCTGTCACCAGTGTTATTGCAATATTATTGACTATATTTCCTATGCTGTGCTATATTGTCACCAGTGTTATTGCAATATTATTGACTATATTTCCTTCCTATGCTATATTTCTCTATGACTCATTTATTTTATAATTGGAAGCCTGTACCTCTTAATTCCCTTTATCTATTTCACCCATCCTCCCACCCACAACCCCTCTGGCAACCACCAGTTTGTTCTCTGTATTTAAGAGTCTGGTTTTTGATTTTTTGTCTGTTTTGTTTTTTACATTCCACAAATAAGTGAAATCATATGGTATTTGTCTTTCTCTGTCCTTTTGGTGTAGAAATGGATACAGTATCCATTTTGATGGTTTGAAGCTTCTGCCCTTCAGAACCGCAAACTGTGAGTTAGATTCCCAGCCTCACGTTGGGCCTGAGGATAGGGAGTTCATGAATGTATTGAAATTGAAGCCTTGGTTTCCAAAAGAGGAGTAAAAAAAAGTTCCAAAGTCTTTTAAAATATACCGATCAAAGTTGGGTAACAGAAATATCTCTACTGTGTATTTTCAAATTTACCTGCAATAGCGTTTGCTAGTCAGTGTTGTCCTGTGGATTTCTCTATGAACCTGTAGGATGGGCTTCTTCCTTTCCTGGCATGGATAAGCATTCCTCTTTCTCTCTCCCACCCACCCTCACCCGCACACTTAATGAATTACAGTTCTCTTAACTTTATGATGATCTTTCCTCCCATGCAAAAGACAAAGGAGCAACGGGTTAATCTAAAAATTCTTTCTTGAGGAAACAAGATATATTATGATCTCAATTACAAGGAGAGAAAAAAAGAGTAAAACCAAATCAATAAAAATAAAAATACCATTTTTAAGGGTAGAAATACAACAAAATTTGGATTGTGGTTCTCTTCACATGGTGGCTATAATTTTTTTCTTCTCTGTGTTTTTTGTATTTTCTAAATTTCCAATGATGTATGTATATGACATTAAGTAAAACATTTTTACAGTTCTAAAAATAATTTTTATATTAAGTAATAGTGCTTTTTCAGCACAGCATGTTTCTACTCATCAAGTCAAATTGTAACTAACAACATTTCACCTTTGTGGTAGCAAATGTCTCCCTGGCATTGTACCCCACTTTTTTTTTTTTAAAGATATTTTTTATTTATTTATTTGACAGAGAGATAGAGAGCACAAGTAGGCAGAGTGGCAGGCAGAGGGAAAGGGAGAAGCAGGCTCTCTGCTGAGCAGGGAGCCCGATGCGGGGCTCTATCCCAGGACCCTGGGATCATGCCCTGAGCCGAAGGCAGCTGCTTAACCAACTGAGCCACCCAGGCGCCCCTGTACCCCACTTCTAAGTAAATACAAAATGCATTTTGCATGTTACTATGTCCATGGTGTGATGGCAGTAAACAGGCACCCTCTGACTTGTCTTGTCTTGACTTCAGCTCTAAGTTAAGGCTTAACCTTAGCCTTACCCTTAACGATCCCGTCTGACTCAGCAACGACTTTGTGTTTTGGGCTCTGTGTGGAGCTCTTGGGGGCTGAGGTCTGTGTTGTGACTTTGTTGGTGGGCCTCCAACACAGGTTACCTACATATTTTCTTTTCTGATCTGTTAATAAAAATGTGGGGAGTTTTTTCTTGATGATCAGGCAGTACATGTTTCTTATAGAAAATGTTAAATGTAAAGAAGAAAATAAGACACCCACAATATCATATTTCCTCCACCCAGAAATAATCACTGTAGCACCCTTGTGAATTTCCTTCATCTTTGTGTGTGTTCTATGCAAAGGAAACATTTTAAGCAGTTGAGATTATGGTGTGTATATGTGCATATGTATGTATGTATATGTCACCAGCATGTTCTAATGTCATCACAGCTCTTTGTTATAGCAATGTTTGTGCCCGCATGGTAATACCTGGACCATAATTCATTTAGCCAGTCTTCTTTCCTAGGCATTTAGATCTCCTTACTCCCCAATTTTTGTTAATGTAAATAATGCTGTGCTAAACAGACATAATTCATATTTCCATCTTTGATTATTTCCTTAGTATAGATTGTCAAAATTGCAATTAATGGGTCAAAAACCCTGACATTTTAAAGACTTTTTATAGTAAAAGAAATGCAAAGGGCAACAATAATGAGAGGCAAGTATACATGTATCAAATCGAAAAAAGTGAAAGTATTTCCCATGTGCTTACAAACACTGGGAATTCTTTTCTTTTTCACCACTGACATATTGATATAGAAAAACTAGTGCTTTAATAGTGCTCTAATTTACATTTCTTTGATTATTAATGAGATATAGCTCTATTTCATATTTATTAGCCGTTTGTCTTTGCTATGAATTCATGCCCCTTGTCCATTTTTTCCCATCAGTTCATAAAAGATCCATCTCTAATAAAGATATTAGGCCTTTGTCACTTCTAAAAATATGTCCTCAGTGTTATTTGCCTTTTATTTTTTAATGAATTTTTTGACGTGCAGAAATTTAAGCCTTATGTAGTCGATCTACTGATATCTTTAATTGTGATTTCTTTCCTTTATTATCCTTAGAAGTGTGTTCCCATTCAGAGATCAGATCCTCACTGTCAGTATTTTTGAGTTTTTTTTAATATAAAAATAAAGTGTGAGCTATGGCAAAGGATGAGTCCCATGAATTTTATCAGGTAGCTAGGGCTTCAAGAGGCTCTTTCTCCCTCTTGCATCATTAGAACAAATTGAGCAATTGCTTTTGAGATGTGCCCCGTGGTTCTTGAGATGCAGGAGCAGGGCAGAATAGCAAGTGGGGATCTGCAAAAAATCCGTGAACAGGCATTTTGAGTAAGTAGGCACGGGTGTTTCTGCTGTCATGTACCAAGTGCAATTTTAAATGTTAGTAACTGGGAAGTCATTTGGCAGCAGGGCTTCCTAAATGCTGGTCCTCAAAAGTGAGTCTGAGAGAGTATGTCTGTGTGTGTGGAGAAGTGCATGCTGCCCGTCAAGCCCGGCCGCGGGAGGGATGTGGCTGTGGTCTCAGGTGGCAGATAGGAAACCAAATGATTCGGAATTAGATCTTTGCTCTGGGTCACATCTGACCAACTCGATTTTCCCCTGTCATTTGGAGGCAATGGTTTTTAGCTTATTTTGGAACCAGTGAATTGTGCACAGAGGAAGAAATCCGGGCCCCTGAGCAGCAAGCAGCTCAGTGGTAGTGGAAAGAACACAGACTCTGGAGCTCAACAGACCACAGTCCGACTCTTTGCTCTGCCAGTTCCTAGTGGTGTGGCTTTGGGCCTTAGTTTCCTTGCCTATAAAATGGGGATAAGAGTCAGCTTGCATGGTTATTGTGAGCAGTACGTGGCAGACTTCGTACGTGGCAGACGCTCATCACCTGGCAACTTTGGATACATATTGATTTGCAGTGTGTCTTTCAGGTCTCACGTGATAACGCAGAGGATCGTGTGTGTGCCAGTCCACCCAGTAGGCTTCTCGGGTACCACCAAGCCACAGGGACCTAATTTCTCCCAGGCAAAATCGAGAGAAAGGATTTGTCTTCTTCCAGCTGATGAACTTAGATACATGAAAATCTAACAAAGGTATAAAAGTAGAATCACATCCTGTTGTACATTTAATGATTTGCCTTTACTGAAAAAAAAAAAAATTATAGGAAGTCAGAAGTGTCCTGGAAAAGCAGGCATACCCATATATATTGTATTCAGTCCCCTTCACATTGGAAACTCTTCAGATCTTCCCAGGAGATGACCCTGTTTTTAATTGATCTGCCTTATTATTTGAGCACAGTTTGCTTATGTGATAACACTGATTCAATATGTTACCATAAAGAGTTACTTTATTATGGGAGGCATTAATTATTAATACTTCTTTAAACTAATGTTGGAAAATCCTCATGGCTTTATGAGGTATTAGATAGAATTAAATAAGAATATAATAATAGCAAAGTGAAACTATAGCTCTTTCTTGAGTAGCTACTAGGCAACAGGCACTGTACTAGTCCCTGAGATGGAGAAAGGGGGGTGTGGGCATGCTAGCAGAGAGAGGGAACAGTCATGCCAGGACCATCAACTTGGCCATTAAGTTGTTAAGTCACACTGGGCAAGAAGATATAAATGCGAACATTTCAATGGCAATGTCAGATTTAAGTAAAACTTCAATCCCTGGCCTCCTTCTGAGTATTTTAAGAAATAGTATTATAATCCTTAAGTATTTATGAATTTGATTTCTACTGACATACTTGAAAGGCAGTAAATAACATTTAAGAACCAAAATGAGAAACTTCTTTTGTCATTGCCTAGAGTATAGAGCCCTCCTGCAGGGCATCTGAGAAGGGGGAGACCTTCCAGATGGCACCTAGATCAGCCCCCTTGCTCTGTAAATGAAGGAGCTGAGATTTCCAAGCTCTGTAAATGAAGGAGCTGAGATTCCTTTGACATCCTCAGGCCCCACAGCCAAGTCAGAGCAAGCCTCTCTGTTGCTTGACTTCCGGTCTGCTGCTTGACTTCCGGTCCGGTGGTCCTTCTTCCACACCATGGGAAGGCACCCTGAATACCAGCACACCCCCAGAAAGGGGGTGAATTCTGCAGAAGAGTCAGACAGAATTGAATTCAAATCACTGCCTCTTCGTGTAACTGAGAGAAGTTACCTAGACTCTCTGATCCTCAGTTTCCTCATCTGTGAAACAAGGAATAAAATAACCCACTTAGCTTTTGTGCCAGAAATGCTATAAGGAATAAATGAGCGATGTTTGTGGGGAAATAGAGTCAGACCCTCTGGTTTAGAATAGTCCACACATCCTTCCACGTCACGCAGACAATTTCTATCTATACACATTTCTAAATAGCAAATTAGGTAGGGAAGTACCTACGTAGCTGAGAGGTCTTTATCTGATGCATTAGACCAGTGCCATAAAAATTTCACTCCAAAAAAAGGGAAAGGCATTGTTTGAAGGAGAAAAGTGGATAATTCTTAGAACATTAACAATATGTGTCATATTGTCATGCCCTTTGCAGCTTTAGAAGCCTTTTGTTCGTTTGAGAATAGAATAATGTATTATGTATAGGTTTACTCATAAAATTATCATGTTGTGAATTCTGAGTTTAAAGGTACCATCTACTCAGACAGTACTTACATATTTAGTCGTTTAATTTACTTAAGAGAAATCTCTAGTGCGGTCACAAATGGAGCTTGCTAGACTTGAAGGAAGGCCCCAGCTCCCTGTTGGTGCCCTGTGGGGAAGCAGTGGGCAGAAAGAAATCTTAGCTTACCAGAGCATCGTCAGCATTAGTATAAGAACAAAAATCCAGGATTTTCTGGATTTGGGGTCCTCACAAGTGTTAAGCAGATTCAGAAAGCACTTGTTTTCCCAAAACGGTCAAGTGTGGTAACGTGGAGGGAAAAATTCTTTTCTGGAGACAACTTTTGCCACGCGGAACCTGGACCAATGAGCCTGACTCAAAAATATGTATTTCTTCTGACACATGGTTGCAAATCACACTTCCACCATCCCACCCCACCCTCATCAGAAAATCTAGCAGTATAGAAATGCTTCCATATGCTAGGAGCTGGTTTCTCCCTTTTTGCTGAGGGGGGATAAAGAAAAACTTAGTAGAGTAGCCAGCTTGCAGATACGAGTAACCAGTTTGCTGTAGCACAGATAGATTGAGTAATAGCAGCCCTCAGAGTTAACCATAAATAATTGTGCAAGCCCGTAGGCCCTGGTCCACTGATTATTGGGGTTTTTGTCACAAAATGGCCTATTAGCAGGAATTTAATTATAATTTGCATAGGTTATGGCAATAATCTAAAACAGGAAAAACATGGATCAAGAATTCTGAATTTAGAAATATTTAAACTGGGAGTTGGCATATGGCAGACAGAGCTTGGCATCAGAAGTCTTAGAAGCTGGTCTCCACTCTGGCTCTTGCTGGGGCATCTTGGACAGACCACCGTTCCTCTCTGGATCAATTTTATCAATGAAAGATGGATATAATACTAGCAAAATACCTACAGACAGAATTGTGGTCCAACAAATAAAATCACATAAGCAAACGTTTTTCGTCAGCTGCCCAACATTCTGCAGACACCTTTGTTGCTGTTGCTGGTACAGAGATGGGGAGACCACAGGCACCGTGCAAAGTGCCCCGGCTTTCCAGCCAGGCTAGCCAAGTGTAACTCTCAACTCCACTCCTTTGCATTAAACTCAGGTTTTCCGGCTGTTGGCTTCAATTTTTCTCTATCTGTAGCATGGAGTCATCAACAATGCCTATTTCACATGTCTGAGGTAATATACAGGGAAGAATCTGGTAAGCTGTGACGTCCTCCCTAGGGGCCATCTCTCCATTTGCTCTCCGTGGTCTCCTTAGTGCTTAGCACAGTGGCTAGGGCACTGTGAACACACAATAAATAGGTGTGGGATGAAGACAAGAATGATTCTCATCTTTCATACTGTCTCGGAGCTCAGGGCAGAGCCAGGTAACATGTGGTTTCCAGCCATAAACCTCTTTTCAAGTCCAGGGTTAGGCAAGTCACCACTTGTTTTTGTTTTCTATCTGAAGGGACATGTGCCTGTTGCTGCCATTCCTGTTCCGCTCGCAGATTTGGAAATGCGATCGGAGAGGGGAGGGGACCCTGGCCAGTGCCAGCCTCCCGTTTGCCTGAAGACACACGCAAAGATCTCCTCTTTGCTTTCTCCTTGGATATGCATAAATGTCTGAAGATCCACTGTTATCCAGAGGAAACCCACCTCCAGGGGAGCTCCTGGAAACTGCCACCTTCGTTTGCGAGGGTAGGGCCCCCTGGAGGCAGCAGTGGACACTGCTCTGGGATCTTTGATTAATACCTCTTAATATCTCTTAATACCCATTTAGGCCATCACCCACCCACCTCCCTCCATCAATCCTCAGTTTGTTCTCTATCACTAAGAGTCTCTTCTGGTTTGCTTCCCTCTCTCTCTTCCCCCCCCCCCTTCCCATATGTTCAGCTGTTTTGTTTCCTAAATTCCACATATGAGTGAAATCATATGGTATTTGTCTTTCTCTGACTGACTTATTTCACTTAGCATAATACTCTCTAGTTCCATCCATGCTGTTGCAAATGACAAGATTTCATTCTTTTGGATGGCTCCGTAATATTCCCTCGTACATATATACCACATCTTCTTTATCTATTCATCGGTTGATGGACACTTGGGCTCTTTCCATAGTTTGGCTATTGTTGATAATGCTGCTATAAACACAGGGGTGCATGTATCCCTTCAAATTCGTATTTTTGTATCCTTTGGGTAAATACCTAGGATATTTACTGGATACTGGGAATTGCTGGATCGTAGGGTAGTTCTATTTTAACTTTTTGAGGAACCTCCATACTGTTTTCTAGAGTGGCTGCACCAATTTGCATTCCCACCAACAGAAAGAGGGTTCCCTTTTCTATAATAATTTCTTAATTAAAAATTATTATTGATGGAAAAAAAATTACCAGGAAAGGTTCCCCGATTCACAGAGATGTTAGAAAACCAGAATTGATGAAAAGATTTCCCCTTCAACTCACTTGACTCTATGCTTGCCCCATGCTTTCAGTATCTATAAGAGTTGGAATAGCCTTCCAGACAGATGCTATTCTCAATGATATCTTTACAAATATCACATTGAGAAATTTGGTACTTGCAAAGATGTCTTAAAAGGAAACCATGAAATTGCCAAAACTTCTAGGGACCTACCCCAAAGTTTTTGGCAGTTGGATCCCATCTTTTTCCTCTTACCCCCAGTCTTAGACACCTTTGCTTATCTGACTAGCAAAGTCAAAACATTTCTTTTCTTTAGACAGTCCTGCCAGCTTCCCTAAGAAAACCTACTTGGGAGGCTTCTACATTGGCCATTGACATGATTTTCTTCTATGGGGAAAAAAAGGAAAGTTCCTTTCTTCTCACACACGGATTTGCACTTAAAAATGGGCTGCGTGCAACTGTAACATCATTTCATTTCATCTAATTAATGGCTATCATGGGTAAAGTCGAACATTATGCTTAGAATTCTATGCACAGAATAATTGCTCCAGGTATATGTACCGAATGTTACTGATACATATAGTAATGGGAGTTGTGACAATACTGTGCTTTAAAGCCTTTTAAGAATGCCATGGGCATGTCTAAAATAAAAGCAGTGTGAAATGAGAATTTTAAAATGCTACTATGGATATAAAATAAAGCTGAGCCTTAACCCTTGTCCAAAGTGGAAATAATATTAGCTTAATCCTCATCTTCCTGTGTAACCTTAACTAGATTTGTTCTTTCATCTCAAAATATATTTATTAAGCATGTGCTGGGAAGTAGGCATATAATAGTCAACAAGACAGGCACCTGTCCTCCTGAAGTTCCAGAACTGCATGGAAAACTGCTACTGAATAAGCCACTACTGGTAATTCTGAGTGTTGTTAAAAAAAAAGAAAAGAGTAAAACCCAACAGTCCGGTTTGAATATTCTCTTTTTTGCATCTGTTATAAATATCATCCTCTAAGCATATGCTTCTTCTCTGCCTGAGATGTCCTGCCTGGCTTCCCTGTGAAGGGAATCTTTCAGACAAATGTCATTGTCATGTTGTCTCATGTGTTCTCTGACCCCTACAGGCAGAATTAGGGGCTTTTCTGCGCTGTGTTCCCAGAATATAAACCAAGCCCTTTATTAAGGGGCTGTTTTGTGTCTTTCGAGGGCTCTGGGCCTGAAGTCAGGTTCCTTGCATTTGAATCAGAGCCCTACCCCTTACTAATTACATGGTCCTAAAGAATTAAGAATTGCATAGCCTCTGGCCTCAGTTTCTCCATCCCTGAAATGGAAATTTATAATGGTATGTAACCCTCAGGCTTGTTGAGAGAATTGAATGAATTAATCTTGTAAACAGCACTTAAGATAATGCCTGGCATGTAGCAAGTACTTATTAAGTGTGGACTCTTGCTATAATAGCAGTAATTAATACTTTACATTGAGACTCTTTAACACACCTGTCTTCCTAACTAGACCATAAATTCTTGGATTTCTGGGCCCTTGATTCATTCATCCCTCCATTTCTAGTACTTAGCACAGGGTCTGACACATAGTAGGTGCTCAGGCAGTGTTGCTACGTGAGTGGAAGAGCGGTAAGTCCCCCCTAAACATGATGCACAGAGTCCAGATCAACGAAATTTAGGTCAAAGTCTTTCAAGGAACTTGACCCTGCCCCTATATATGATTTTAGTCTGTTTCTTGGTGCAGAACCAGCAAGTGAAAATAAGTAAGTGCATCTGCCAAACAATCTCTTGATGTGCTCCTTGGCTCCTTTATTTAAATGCATGCTATCTTCGGGGCCCTTGGACACCACAGCAAATAACGACATTTCTTTAGAATCAGCCATCACATTCTTTGAATGAGAAAACAATATCATGTCTCTCTCTTTTTTTTTTTTTTTAATTATGCCAAGCCACATGCAGGAAAGACCTGCAACACAATGCAATTTCACTTTGTCAAGTGTCTCTCGTCACAAGCTGCATCCCTGGTCTTCAAGTTAAATAATAAATAATACAGTGCAAGGGGTATTATTTGGAGGGGATGGGGAGGAGGGGAGTTAAAGGACCGAAACAAAGGAGGAAGGTTATGAGAACCTGGAATCCGATTTTCAAGGGCCTCCAACTCTTCTTCCAGCTGTGATTGCTGGGGAAAGTTTCCGACAGAATGACTGGAGTGGGGATGCGCTGTAGCAAATGGCTTAAACAATGGCTTTGATTTCATGGTGATGACACAGTTGCACTGTATTTGTCGTGCTGGTTTGAAGCGCTCTCCCACGCAGGGCTTCCTATTTGGAAAGACGCGTCTCAACAGACAAAATGCTGCCCCCCTCTGCGTTGTCCAAAGAGAATCAAAACAGCCACTGGGGATATCTGATGGGCACTGTGGAGTCACCCATGTCCCAGAGTCAGAGAATGAGAGGCCTGAACTCACGATAACGAGAAGTACACTGGTTGACGTTCAGTGTTGACAGGCATTATTGGAAGTGCTTCACATCATCTATTCCAGGGGTCAGCTGCCCACGAGCGTGTTTTTATACAGTCCGAGAGCTAAGAATGCGCACATTTTTTTTTTTAAGATTTTATTTATTTGACAGAGAGAGCACAAGCAGAGGGAGAGAGAGAGAGAAGCAGGCTCCCTGCCTAGCGAAGAGCCCGACGTGGACCTCGAGACCCTGAGATCATGACCCAAGCTGAAGGCAGATGCTCAACCGACTGAAACACCCAGGCGTCCCGAATGTGCACATTTTTAAAAAGATTGTCAAACAAACAAACAAACAAACAAAAAGCAATAAGGACAAGAATATGCAACAGTGATCTTATGTGGCCAGCAAAGCTGAAAATAGATGCTCGTTGGTCTTTTGCAGAAAAGTCCACTGACCCTGACTCTGTCTCATTAATACAGTCAATGCGATAATATGAGCATTTATTTTCCCCATTCTATAATTTGGACATTGCATCTTAGAAAGGATAAGTACTACTAACCTGACATTGTCCAGCTATCCACTGCAACCACTACCCAGGAAACACTAACGTAACAACTTACAGGATTTGTGCAGACAACATAGATGGGTAATAGGGGCCTGCTAAGGACTGCGACAGTGCAGAGGGCACCTGCCTCTTTTTTTTTTTTTAAAGATTTTATTTATTTATTTGACAGAGAGAGAGATAGCGAGAGAGGGAACACAAGCAGGGGGAGTGGGAGAGGGAGAAGCAGGCCTCCTGCCGAGCAGGGAGCCTGATGCGGGGCTGGATCCCAGGACCCTGGGATCATGACCTGAGCCGAAGGCAGATGCTCAACGGCCGAGCCACCCAGGCGCCCCGGCACCTGCCTCTTTAAAAGGACAGTCACAAGGCAGTTCAGGCCAATAGTGGCTCTCCAGGAATGCATGACCCTTGTTGCCAATTTTCTGATCTTTCAAGAAAAGCCAGGAAACGAGATTTTATGCAAAAGCTCCTTAGTTTTAAAGGCTGGCAACTGATTCAACATTTTAAAAATGCTGTAAGGATCAAGCAAAACATGCCTGTGGGCTGAATACAGCCCAAGAGCCTGTGGTTTGAAACCTCTACATAATACTTTGAGTTCATGTGGTCCAACTCCCTCACTTTACACCTCACATTTGGTCCAACTCCTACACTTTACAGAGAAAACTGAGAATTAGAGGAAGGGTGAGCTTTCCCCCTTATTTTTTGTAGTTTTGGAAACAATCAGAGAGGGTGACTGAAAAGTCCAAGGTCACACAGCTAAGTAGAGACAGAGATGGGTCTCCAACCTCAGACCCCAGTCTTATTCCAGTGCTTTCCATTGGCCCTCTGATGTACTTGAGTCTTTGAGATGCCTCTCCTAGTTTCCTTTACTAAGCCTTTTGTCATCTGTGGAGCAGGGTTCTAACTGGACCTAAACTGAGATTCACACCTAGCTAGCTGTCTGGCAAGTCAGTGGACTATCACCCCTTCCACCCAAGCTGGAAGCTGGCCTGGGTTAGACTCACTTCCAGAGTAGTGAATTCTAGGATTGCTGGGAGCAGAGGCTAATGAGGGAGAAAGAGACACAGGAGGACAGAAGTTTTATTTCCCTAGGTCAGTAAGCCTACAGGCCGCAGCTGGCGGCTATTTTCACAAGGAACCTGGGAGATTTAGGGCTGCTGCTGGGGATCCAGGTGACTTGGAGTGGGAAGGGGATTCTCCCTATTTCTGTAAGGAACATAGCACAACACTGATGAGGGCCAGCAGGAAGGAACTCACCGCCTTTCTGCACCTCGAGGGTCCTGTGTTGCAGAACACCTAGCTACAGCTCCAGATGTGGCATGCTCAGGGAAGGCCCTAGAAGCAGTGGGAATGGTGAAAGGCTACCCTCAAGTGATTTCAGAGCTGGTGGAAAGACGTGAGCATCTTGAGCCAAAGCAGTAGAGAGGACTGGGAGCACTCATGAGACACACCAGGGGCTCCTGGGGAATGTGTATAGCGGGGAGAAATGAGTATCTGGTGGTCCTGCTTGTGCACACGTCGGGGAGGAAGCAGTGAGTTGGGGACCATTACTGTTCGTATGGCCTCTTTTGTACCTGGGCAACTAGGTGTCACACGATGCAGCTGCCTTAGAGAGACCACAGTCTGAAGCTTCATTACTTAAAGTTCAACCCCTGGACCAGCAGCATCGGCGTCATCTGGGAGCTTGGTAGAAAAGAAGAATCTCAGCCCGATGCCAAACCTACCAAACTCGAGTCTGCACGGTAACAGATCCCCAGGTGATTTGTGAGCACAGTAAAGTCTGAGAAGCTCTGGCCTCAGTATTACAAGTAACAGCTCTAGAGAGATTGCGGGTTTTAATCTGAGATCAGCCACATCTTTGTTGGTGTGATATTGACCAAGTGATTGAACATCTCCACCCCTCTATTTGCTCATTTCTAAAATGGAGGTAATAATGGTACTTCTTTATAGGTATGTTGTGACGTTTAATTGAGATACCATATAAAGTATGGTGATTGATGCATATACATTCTTAGGAAAATTAGTTATTGTCATTATCCTTATTACTTTCTGTAAGCCAGAACTTGTCACCAAAGCATTTATAAAAGAGGCTTGTCTAGTTCCCTGTGCATTCCTTCTCCCTCAACAACCCAATGAAATTTCCTCCCACCCCCAACACACCCTGCCAGTAATCATAATAGGAAAATAGAGCTGATATTCTTCAAAGGACTAGGAGCTAAAAATACAGACTAGATAGCATCCCAGTTATCCTCACTACACCCAACGAGGCAGGCACTATTAGCTGCTATTGAAAAGTAAGGAAAGTTAGGCTCAAAAATTCATGTAGGGCCCTGGGTGTGGACAGCAGAGCTATAGTGCTTCTCCAAGAAGGAGCTCAAGCCCCTGGAAGTAGTTGAATGCCTCTTAAAGTGCTGGTCTTAAAGAAGGGTTTGGACATCTGCTGCTCATGGAGGGTTTACTGTAGAGTTTTACTCCTGCTCCCTCCCCAACACCTACAAAAACGAAAGAGAAATGAATAAAAGGCACAAAACACAAAACCACAAAGAAAAGAATAATTGGAGAGGCGACAATAGGATTTTGGATCTATAAAGCAGATGGGCAAGAAATAATTGACTTAGGCAGACCTGAGGATGTAAACCAGAACTCTCCATGGTGAAAGCCCACAAGTTATCTCATTTCACTGCAGAGCCCCAGGAAAGCTCAGAAACGGGGAGCTCAGGCACTTCTAAAAGTGAGGGATCTGAGTGGGGTTGAATGTCTTAAGATTCCCTCCTCCTGTGTCCTGCTCTTCTCCTGAGTGCCTGCCTCCTCCTCGGACAAGGAGATGACTGGACATCTACTGTCCAGAGTGAACGAGTGAATGAGAAACCGGATGTATAGAAAACAGTGCAGCTAAGAGTAGATATACCGTGCTGAAAACAGGAACGAGAGGAGTAAATGAAATCTGTATAGAAATAGTGAGACTGCCTCCCAATCCCTTCCCCCATGAGGCTTCTAGAAAATCTTAGCAGCCAGTCTTGCCCTCCTCAGGAAAAGACTGGAAGATTCCTTTCTGGTGAAACTGAGTGGCCCTTGAGAAAAGAGTTACAGGGCGCCTGGGTGGCTCAGTTGGTTAAGCGACTGCCTTTGGCTCAGGTCATGATCCTGGAGTCCCTAGATTGAGTCCCGCATCGGGCTCCCTGCTCAGCAGAGAGTCTGCTTCTCCCTCTGACCCTACCCCCTCTTGTGCTCTCTCTCATTCTCTCTCTCTCAAATAAATAAATAAAATCTTTAAAAAAAAGAGAGAAAAGAGTTACAGATACTGTTAAGGAATTACCAACAAATTAGCCAGATGATCCTACAGGCAAGCCCACTGGGCAACAGATTTTGCTCTTACATGCTAAAATTTCCAATAAGTTTTTAGTTAAATAGGCATGGGTAGTCATAGATCATCAACATCTGAGCAAAGCCCTTACAATAAAAAAATAAACACAAAAGCAAAATAACATTTTTAAAGCCTCAAAAACATAGAAACAATGCAGCGAACAGTAGAAATTTTCACAAAATATATCATTAATATCCTTAGACAAAGAAAGATATGTACATGAAACCAGAACTAGAGGCTGTTTAAAGAGAAAAATACCCAAAGCACTAAAACAGGTCCTGAAAATTAAAAATATGACAGCAGAAATAAAAATGTCAACAGATGGGTTGGTAGACAAAGCTGAGAAAACCTCCCAGAAAGAACAAAAAGGCAAAAAAAAAAAAAAATGAAAGACAGGAAAGGGAAGATTAAAAAGTTAGAAATGGTTTATGAGCTCTACTATCTGAATAACAGGTGTTTTGGAAATAGGGAATAAGAAAATCGGCAATGAAATCCCTCAGAGTTTCTGGAGAAAAGAACCCAGCAACAGGTCAGCACACTGGAGGAAAGAAGACGTTCATCGTGTGATTTCTGAAGAAAAGATCTTAAGAAATTCCAGTGAGTAGTGGGGGGAGGCGAAGTTCACAAAAACAGGATAAAGAGGCAAAAACAGTATCAAACTTCTTAACACTGGAAGCAGAAGGACAATGGAAACATCAGTGTCCTTAAAATTATAGGGAATTTATTTCTAACCTAGAATTCTGTGTTCAGCCAAATAAGATCTCAAGAACTTCACCTCCCACATGTTTGTTCTCAGTGTGAAGGGTAAACAAAAAAGGGGAAGACATGGGATCCTGGAAATCCAAGATATAAATAATAGGTGTGAAGTCTAATCAAATTTCCAGGAATACAGTAGAGCAAGAGACCCTGAAACAAAAGCCAGCAGCAAGCTTCCAAAGCAACCAGTCCATATTGGAACCATTGAGACAAGGGGAAACTACATTTCTACGACAAAGGAAAAGAAATCAAAGCAGGGGCACCTGGGTGGCTCGGTCGTTAAGCGTCTGCCTTCGGCTCAGGTAATGATCCTGCGGTCCTGGGATCGAGCCCCGCATCAGGCTCCCTGCTCGGCGGGAAGCCTGCTTCTCCCTCTCCTGCTCCCCCTGCTTGTGTTCCCTCTCTCATTGTGTCTCTCTTTCTCTGTCAAATAAATAAATAAAATCTTTAAAAAAAAAAAAAGAAATCAAAGCAAATATAAGGAAAGAAAAGAAATTGGCAGATTGTTTGATGGATTGGAATGTATCGAGAGAAGATTTATAACTTGGTAGACAGTTTGGGGATGAAATGGTGACAGGTGCCTAAAGCACTACATAAATCTGGAAAAAAAAAAGAGAGAGAGCGCCAATTGGAAAGAGGAAACAAAAATTCACACAAGAAAGTCATCATAGTACACTACATGGCTTAGCTGAGAATAATTTTTACACAATCATAATGATGGAAATACTAATGTTTAAGCAAAGATTATGAAGTAAGTATATTGAGAGGATGAGGAAAAGGGAAGTCTGTGTAAAGAGGAAAAGGACAGTTAAATTATCATCTTCAATAATAAAAAGTATATTGATAATATCTAAGAATTAAAAATCCAGAAATTGCAGTAAAAACAAATTATCTAGTAATACAGAAATAAAAACCAGAAGAAACAGCTCAAATAGTTGAAAGTGGCTGCGTCTGGGGAGGAGGACCATCAGGTGCAGAATGGGAAGGCAGGTGACTGCTCTTTTGCATTAAAATCCTTTTAGAATATTTGACTTTTAAAATTATGTTAATGAATTACTTTGATTAAAAGTAAACATTAAATTGAACAATAAGTTTTGACATTTTTATGGGCCTCCAAACCTCATGGTAAAGAAAGAGGGTTCTGAAGATAAAATTCTAAGCAGCATACAGGACACTGCAGGGTCTTCTTGTCCTACTATAAAACAAAAGCATAATAACAGTCACCCAGAGCCAGATATTATGCAGGAGAGAGAACACTGAACAGGAAGTTGGTAGTCCTGGGGCTCCTGGGTGGCTCAGTCGGTTAAGTGTCTGACTCTTTTTTTTTTTTAATTTTTTTATTAACATATAATGTATTATTTGTTTCAGGGGTACAGGTCTGTGATTCATCAGTCTTACACAATTCACAGCACTCACCGTAGTACATACCCTCCCCAATGTCCATCACCCAGCCACCCTATCCCTCCCACCCACCTCCACTCCAGCAACCCTCAGTTTGTTTCCTGAGATTAAGAGTCTCTTATGGTTTGTCTCCCTCTCTGGTTTCATCTTGTTTCATTTTTCCCTCCCTTCCCCTACGATCCTCTGTCTTGTTTCTCAAATTCCTCATATCAGTGAGATCATAAGATACTCGTCTTTCTCTGATTGACTTGGGTATTTACCCCAAAGTGTCTGACTCTTGATCTCAGCTCAGGTCTTGATGTCAGGGTTGTGAGTTCAAGCCCTGAATTGGGCTCCTTACTGGGCATGGAGCCTACTTAAAAAAAAAAAAAAAAAAAAGGCAGGAGCCCTGAGTTCTAACCTTGATTCCAACATATGTGATCTTTTTAAACCTCTATCTTCTTTTCCTATAAGACAATATTCCTATTCTGACTCCTTCACAGTACTGTGATGATCATGAAAGATAATGGACGTAAAATGCTTTGTAAATTGTAAAGCACTCCACAGATGTAATAGAATATCATTATTCTACCCACATATAAGATTGGCAGACAGTTTACTATATTATAATTTATACCATCTGGCTTATTTTTGTTTTTTAGCAATTTTTTTCTTATAGCAAAAATAAAATAGGTTTATTATGGAAATCTTGTAAATACTAAAAAGCAAAAAAAAAAAAAACAAAGGAAACTAAAAATTACTTTTAATTGCATCATCAAGAAATAATCACTGCTAACTTCTGTATCTTTGATATATACATACGAAATATATATTTATGATTTATACATACATATGATTATTTCTCACTAAAATAAATATTCTGGCTATTTTCACAAATCAGTAAATATTTTTCTATAGCATCATTTATTATTTGTAATGGAAGGAGGGAGATACAGATGGAAGACTGAAGAAGTTAAGTAAAAACTGAATTAGAAGTAATGGAATAAACACATAGTGAATTTTTAAATTCACTTTTTAAAAAATTTCCTAAACCTGCCAATTAAAAAACTTTAAATAATACTAACCCAGTAGCAATAAGCAACTTCTAGTAGCAAGATTTTGGTTTCTTTTTTTTTTTTTAAGGTTTTATTTATTTATTTGACAGAGAGAAAGAGAGCACAAGCGGGGGGGGGGGGTGCGGCAGGCAGAGGGAGAGGGAGAAGCAGGGTCCCCGCTGAGCAGGGAACCCAATATGGGGCTCTATCCCAGGACCCCAGGATCATGGCCCCAGCCCAAGGCAGTTGCTTAACGGCCTGAGCCACCCAGGCGCCCCAAGATTTTGGTTTCTAACTACCATTTCCCACCAAAAAGAACCAGGGTCCTCCTAAAATGGATGATTTCAGATCTGGCACAGGATAGGTACAAGATGAGCCTGAAACATTCTATTATTCCATGGTGGGGTGGGGGAGGGGACGGAGGCTATCAAAGACCTGGGAGTCAATATAAAGATGTTCCCATTGGCCAAAGATAGGGCAATTTGAACATCAGTATGAACAATAACTAAAATGAATGAAAATACATCAACCATATTTAAATACATGAACTCATAATGACACTTAAAAAGAAAAAAAGAAAAAAAAAAAACCTCTTTGCCTACCTCTGGAGAATGCTAGGGAACCAAATCATTCTTTGGGAACCTGATAAGTAAAAGGAAAGGATCAAACATTTATCCTGCCTCTTTAGGTCAGCAAATAGTTCAAAAGAGGGAGTTTTTCTTTATAGAAGTATTCCAGTTAAAAGTGAAGAAGGAATGAATATCGATGAATCAGAATATGACCAGTACAACCTCTAGGTGAGTGATGAATCTAGTCAATGAGTATCACAGACTACTAACATCACAAAGACAGGTGCAGTACCCAATAACATCTAGACAGTCTTACCCAAAAGAATTAACTCTGAATTGGGTTGAGCCTCTAGAACTAACTACCAATTTATAGGAAATACAAGTTGTAGAAGAACAGTTAAACCAGAAGAGTGCCTTCAGTAAATTCAGGTTATTGGAAACTCTCTTGGACAAACAACCCTGTCTCTTTAAGAAGTAATGTACAAGTGGGGGCAAAAATAAATGGAGGAAGAGCTATCAAAAGAGACTTAGTAGATGTATCAACCAATTGCAATGCGTGAAGTTTATTTGGATTCTGATGCAAACAAGCAAACTGGAGAAATAAAGATTTATGAAACAATCAGGGCAGTTTGAATAGTGACTGGACCCTAGATGGCATCAAGAAATTATTGTTATTTTAAAATGTAATGATATATTGTGGTTATTTTTAAAAAATAGTTCATATGTTTTAGAGATATTTACTAAGATATTTATGGACAAAATGAAATGGTGCCTGAAATATTCTTCAAACTAATGGGGGAGGCAGTAAGTGGGGAGGAATATAGATAAAACAAGACTGGCCATGAATTTTATAATCATTGAATTTAGGGCCACCTGGCTGCCTCAGTTGGTCGAGCATGCAACTCTTGATCTCAGGGTCATGAGTTCAAGTCCCATGTTGGGTGCGGAGCCTACTTAAAAATAAAATAAAAATAAAAAATAATAATCATTGCAATTAGGTGATGGGTATAATTTATTCACCAAACTTTGTATTTGTCTCACATTTTCTATAATAAGTTAAAGAAAGATCACAAAAATATGTATTGTAAATTCTTTCCAGTTCATTAAATACTCTTTTCACCGTGGTCTATAATAGCTATGTAACAGTTCATCATACTATGATGTACCATAATACAATTGATTGTTTACTAATGTGTTGACACTTAGATTGTTTCCAATTTGTTGCTATTACTACTAACACTGATAAAACTCTCTTACATAATTCTTTATGTAAGTCCATCCATGATTATTTTCTCTTAATTAACTCCCTTAAATGTAGACATAGATTCCTGAGCTGAAAGCTTCATACAATGGAAAGCTTTTGGTGAATGTGGCTACATTCTTTTTCAGAAAGGTTGTGCTGATATCTACCCATTGGCAATATAGGGAGAGTAACTATTTTCTGGGCATGTCATATTTCTCTGATACTTTTCTCATTTGATAAGCAAAAAGAAAAAAAAACTTTGAATATTATTGTATCTGGCATTTCTTGGAGTTACAAGTGAGTTAAATATATATCATATGCCTAGCTTGGTACTTTTTTGGTAAATTAACTTTTTATGTTCTTTGCCTACTTTTCTATTGAGATGTCTTTTTCTTATTCATTTGTAAAACCTCATTATATGTTAAAGATAATAGCACTTTTTTGTGTATGTTTCAAATACTTCCTCAACATTTTGTTCCTTTGATTCTTGTCTTGGTTTTATAAATATACGAACATTTCAAAAATTTTACACAGTCAAGTTTTTGACATTTTTCTTTAACATTTTTTTTCCTTTTCATGTCACACTTAAACATGGTTTCCTTCTTCACCTCCAAAATGATTTAAATTGTCACCTACTTTTCTTCTAGGATTTTCTATTTTCATTTTTTATATTCAGTGTGAAAAATTTTAAAGGAATATTATAATGGACAGGGATCTAACTTTTTTCCCTCCAAAATGATTTGTCGGTTACAATGGCACTGTTAATTGAAAGCTTCATCCTTTCCCAACTGATTTGAAACTTCAACCTCTTTTGGGTTGCTTCTTTTTTAAGAGTCAACAGACCCGATAGTTATAATATAATTTAATTCCCTTATTTAACATTTTTGAGCAGCTAGTATGGACCTAATCTTAGGTTAAGTGCTTGATATTTATTTAAATGAATATATCAGGGGGCGCCTTGGTGGCTCAATCGTTAGGCGTCTGCCTTCGGCTCAGGTCGTGATCCCAGGGTTCTGGGATCGAGCCCCGCATCAGGCTCACTGTAATTTGGGAAGCCTGCTTCTCCTTCTCACACTCCCCCTGCTTGTGTTCCCTCTCTTGCTGTGTCTCTCTCTGTCGAATAAATAAACAAAATCTTTTTAAAAAAGTGAATATATCACAATCACCATGATCTCTCTGGTTAAATTCAGATGGTACACCCATATAATGAAATAGTATGCAATCATAAAAAAGAAGGAGGATGCAGTTATTTCCAAGGTATATTGTTATATGGAAAAAGTAGTATGCAGGCCAGAATAGTGTTTATTTGGGAATTAACATTAAAGCTACTCCTTTTGTCCCACAGGCTGATAAGGCCTAGGAATGTTGGATTATATTCTGATTTGGGAGTAGTAATATACTTTATTTTATAGGACGGTTATAAGGATTAAATGTATGACTATGTATAAAGCATTAGGTCAGCGTCTGGTATCATAGTCATTAGAATCACCCTATGGGGGCTTGGCAATTTAGTGAAGTCCTTTGTGGTTGCTTTTATATTTACTTTGTCTGTTACGTTGCTGATTACCTCTGGGCAAATGGCCTCTGGACCAATAAACAGTTCCAGTAAAGGCTGCAGAATTCTAAGACTAGGAAATGGATCTGATTTAGCTTTGTAGAGGACCAGCATCTGCCACCTGGCCTACTCTGCAGAAAAAAAGGCAATTTTTTTTTTAAGATTTTATTCATTCATTTGAGAGAGAGAGAGAGACCAAACACAAGCAAGGGGAGAGGCAGAGGGAGAGGGAGAAAAAGATTCCCTGCCGAGCTGGGAACCTGACACGGGGCTCGATCCCACGACCTGGAGATCATGACCTGGGCCAAACGCAGACGCTTAACCATCTGAGCCACCCAGGCATCCCGAAAGGGCAAATTCACATCAAGTGACAAAGAAGTCTGTTAGACAAGTAAGAAAAGAGACAGGACAAAAATTAGCAAGAAAGGAGGCCTTGGCTGAGGCATCATCTTTGGAAAGGATCACGTGGCCTTAAGCATGCAGGAGGAAAGCTTTAGGAGACCCCCTTTGGAGGAGACCATTGCCAGCAGCCCTCGGAACGGAAATGTTATGCAAGTGATGTCAGCTGATATAACGCCTCTCTGCTGTGAAAGCGGGGGCAGACCTAATCAGAGAGGATGTTTCCACCATGGAATTCTGCCAGCTAGTCATCTTGACCACAACAGATGCTGCTATTTTCTGATCAGTGTTTGCCCTGTTATCTGGGTGCAAACGTCCGTGGAGGCGCACAATCAGAACCATTATGTGCTCCTATGAATCGCAGCCCCACTGCCCAAACTACATGCCCTCCGAAGCTGAAAGTAAGCATCGGCAGGGACTGGAGTAAATTGATGTAAAATACACATCTTTCACAAGTGCTCATGTATGCATGCTCACAGGCCCTCCACCCCTGAATAATGATGGGAGCCCACATTCATTCACTCATTTCAAAAATATTTATGGAACTATCTACTCTGTGCCAGGCTCTGTGCTAGGTGCTGGGGAACACAACAGTGACCAAGACACTCATGGAACTGAGCTTGCAACTTATATTGCAAGTTGGGCAGATGTTTAAAGAAAACGTAAAACAAATTCATACACATGTAATTGCAGCTTGTGAAATTCATCATGAAGGAAATAAACAGGATGCGATCATGGAAAGTCACAGGATGGCCTGCTCTAGACAAGATTAACCACAACATCTAACGTACTGCAGGGGTTCATGGAGAGCTCACTTCACTGCCAGTGCCTTTAATCCCATCCATCCATCCATCCATCCATCCACCCATGCATCCATCCATCTATCCATCCATCCATCCATCCATTCATTCATCCGTCGATCCAATACAGTATGGTGGCTAAGAGCCTGGACTCAGAACAACCTAAGCTGGAATCTGGCTTTGCCATTTATTAATCATTAGGGCCTTGGACAAACTGCCTAACTTCTTTATGTCTTAGTTTTCTCGCCTATGGAGTAGGGGCAATAATCATATCTACCACATGGTGCTGCTCTAAAATTTAAATGAGATAATGCCCTTTGCTCAGTCCTGGGCACAATGCTCAGTACATGCTAGCTATTTTGTTACTAGTATCTGTTTCTTCACTCCATGCAGGAATATTTACTAAGAACCCCTAAGTACCAAATACTCTGCTGAACATTGGAGTGAAGGTGGGAAAAGAGAAAGATCCAACTATTTCTCCAAAGGAGATGTGTGGGAAACCAAGCAGAGGCTTTCTCCTTTTCTAGCAGATACATTCAGAAGTCATTGTTAACCCCCAAATACTAGCTTTGAATTCCCTCAAGACAGAAAGACAGCTCACAGGTTAGATAAACCTCCCAGAAAGACAGCTCACAGGTTAAACCGAGTTACCTCCCAGAGAATAATACCTAGCCTCACCCCTTGGCTTTTAAAAATGGGGTTATGCTGGGAAAGGCATGGTCCTGGAATTCTGGAGAGTGCAGACCCTTCTGATTCTGTTGAGCCAGAAGCACACACACCCCAGTTTACTCACCCTCCCTCCCAAGTTACCTTGAGGAGTTGATAAGGGAACTCACAGGGGAAGTGCCAGAGCCACATAGAGGGGTTTCCAAGAATGTCTCCTGTTCTTTCTTCAGTTCTAGTGACTGCTCTGCCTCTCTGGGACCCTGTTCCTCCCACACAAACTGGAAGTAACAGGATCCTAGTGGGAAGAGGGGCAGGGGGTGCAAGGCTTGAGTGAATCAACAGATGCGGAGGGCCTTTGAAAAGGTGAAGGGCTCTGCTCGTGTAAGGTATTATTATTAGGTTGGGGAACCTGTGCACATAGTAAACATTTCTATGAGTTGAAAAATCACAAATGTTGAGGGAACCTTGCCAGGGAGCTGTTTACAGCAACCTTTCCCAAGAATGAGAACATCCTCGGGTGTGCACTTTTTTTGCCCTCTAATTGTGAATGTTTGATGGAGCTTATCAGTGGGTGTCCCAATCCTATGTAACCAGTTTGCGTATCTGTTGCAGTATCAGACAACAGGCACGAAGCATTGCCCCTTGCCCCCACATGTCTCCTTGCCTGAAATACCTGCTTTCTGAAACAATTTTACCGTAACTGCTGGACTATGAAGAAAAGAGGTTTTGCAAATAAATACATCTCATAATTAAAACTTGCCCTTTAAAGGCTCACACTTTCTTCCCCACTATAGGTTTTCTTTTCCTGGTAACATAGCAGAGAATCAATAAGGGCAAGGCAAACCTCTTTAATATATACAGTTTCAACAGCTCTAATAACATATCTGCCTACATAAGAAAGAACGCCTTCTCCCCCTCTTCAGCCCAGCTGATAATTTCCCCTGATTTGTTAAATGCCCTCTTATTTCACTCTCAAAGATAAAGCTTAAAAGGCAGTTAGTCTTCGGGGGGAGTGGGAAGGGTGGATTGAAAAGGGATAAAGTAGAAGAGGGGGCTCACAGCCATTTTTTTTTTAATGACAGCTTTTAATTTTCGTTATGAAAGTAATGAATGTTCATTGTGGGAAAGTTAGAAAGTATCCAAAAAGCTTGGAAAAGAAAATATATATTACTCATAATCCTATCACCCAGAGGGAACCATTGTTAATATTTGGCATGTTTTTGGTGAGGTGTGTTTTTGTTTTTTTGTTTTTTTTTCAGATTTTTCTCCAGGAAGACTTTTGTGCAGTTAACAATTTTGAAATCTGCTTTTTAAAAATGTTACATGATAGCATTGGCATTTTTCCATGGCCTGAGAAACTCTGCAAAGAAGAACAACTTTAGAGTGGCTATATAATCTTCTGACTAGGCTGTCCCCCAACTTACTTATCCTACTTGACGATTTAAGTTGTTTCGATTTTTCCCCATTATTACAAATAATGTGCTGCTATTATATCTCATCTCTTGGTTTTGTTTGTCTTTCTGCATTATACGTGGGGCTGGCCGTTGGGAGGGTCTTAGGCTGAATTTTATAGCTGGGTTTCCTGCGGCCAGAGCAGCCATACCAGAGAATATCAAGCCAGCTACAGAGTTAGATTATAGCATGGTAACAGCTGACCTTACTCTCCCCTCTACAACCTCCACGTCCTCCTGAATTCTCTTGACATGGAAGTGAAGAGTGCTACCCTCCACCCAGATAGGCAAGCTTGAGAATTAGGAGTCACTTTGGACTTCTCCTTGCCCACCCCTATTCAGCCAGTCATCAACATCTGTTCATTTTACACCCTCAGTCTCTCTTAAATCTCTCCTCCCTTCTCCATCCTCACTGCAATTCCTGAGTTTACCTAAATGACCGAATTCAGCGTCTCTGGTCTTCCCGGCCTTTAATCCACTTCTCTACACAGCTGCCAGATGGTCTTTTTCAAATACTTAGGATCACGTGCCTCCTCTACTTAAAAGTCTTTGATAACTCTCTGCTCCCCATCCCCACCCTATACCTGAGCTTTCAAGATGTTTGAGTTCTTTAGCTTCATTTGAGTCCCCTTCAAAATCCAACCTGATCTTGTCTAGACTGTCCCAGGCACTCCCTTCATGCGCCAACTCTGAGGCCATAATCTGCCTCATGCTTTCATCCATGTCCCTGTACGGTTACCTCTATTTAGAAAGCACCTCCTTTCCCTTATGGTCTAGCTAACTTTCTTGCCTTCAAAATTCAACTTGAATGCCATCTCCTACAGGAAGTCTTCCCTTACCCACAAGAATTTGGTTGGGGAGCCATCTGTGCTCACACTCTGCCTATTCCTTAGGCAGAGACCCATCATACTGTGCCTCTCTTTGAAGGTAGGGATTTCTTCATCTTTTTAAACCTCTAAATACTTCAGTTGTGTAGATCTTAAAAACAAGGGAAGTCTTCTGCCTAAACATAGTAAGTATCAAGATCAAGAAATTAACATTGTCCCAATAATGTCCCAGTCCAGGACCACATGTTACATTTATTGTCATGACAGCTAAGCAATCCCTTTAATCTAGAACTGTCAGAGTCTCTCTCTTTCCTGATTTTGGTGTTTTTGAAGAGTATGTGACAGTTATTTCATTGGATGGTCCTCAATTTGGGTGTATCTGAGGTTTCTTCATGATTAGATTCAGGTTCTTCATTTTTGGCAGGAATACCACAGAAGTGAGGTTCTGTCCCTCTCACTGTGTCACATCAGGAGACACATGATGACCACCTATCACATTACCAGTGATCCTGACTTATTATTTACTTCAGACAGAATTGGCCAGGTTTTTCAACTGTAAAGTTACAATTTTTCTCTTTGAAATTAATCAAAGATCCTTTGAGAGGATCATACTTTCACCTGCTACTTTTAGCTTGGGGCTCTGTTTTCCCATCAGTCGAATGAGGTGCACAGAATGAACAGTGGATTCCAAAATTTTCACTCAAGGATTCCTTTATTATTCCCTCTGCCATGGACCTCATATATTGAAAGATTCTGTCCACCAAACAAATGATATTTCTCAAGGTATATGTGATTCATTTCCCTATTGCACATTCATCAGACATGTCTACTGCACTGTCAGCTCACAAAGGCAAGGCTTGCTTGCCTCACGGCTGGATGCCCACAGCCCACCACAGTTCCAGCCACAGAGTAGGTGGTCAACAAATATTTGTCAAAGGACTGAATCTACCTGTCCATCACAGCTTATGGAAAGCATTTGATATCTGTAGTGAGGACACGAAGTTGATAAATGCTATCCAAAGGCAGAGACTTGACATTTTAGTTAGTCTCAGAGGCTTTGTCACTGGTCAGTGTTCAGTTATGAAGGTTTTAAAAATAGATTGGACAGAGTGCATGGAAACCCCCATCCACTCCTACCATCGTCCCCGACTTTCCGGGAAGCCTTAGTTAGGAGATGTTGAAGGGGCATCCCAGCACCCCAAATTTATAATCTCTGTGATGCCTCTGTAATCAGCTGGCTAGACAATCTCCTGTTCATACAACAGTTTTTAAAATATCCTAGACCTTGCTTCACATTTCTATAACATTACATTGTCACATTTCCTCCTTCATTGCACACTTTAGACTGTGGAGATATAATGTAGCAGAAGATCATGAAGGGAGTTTTTAAAAAGGATGGGGGGAGGAGAAAGGAAGTCACAATGTTTGAACTTCTTCTTCGTGCGCAATGCTTTCTTTCCTTTGTTCTCTCTTTTAACCATCACATAACGGGTGAAGTAGGTATAGTTTATCCATTTTACAGAGGAGAAACCTGAGGCAGGGCCAGAGGTAATGGCTTGCACGAAGACATACAGCTTGCATGCAGCAGGGCTGCTGTGGGAATTTCTCCAGTCTCTCTCCAAAGCCCTTGCAAGTTGCCACTGCACCAAGCTGCCTCTCCCATCCCATGAAAATGCCCTTCTCGAAATGTGCTGGTGATCACAGTCCAGAGATGTGAAGGACAAATCTCTTGGACCACGTTCTCTGCAGTTACTTTTTAAATGATTGTTATCACGACTGAGTAGCTGTTACCATGGTTTTAGGGAAGTTGTCCGAGGGAGGGCCTTTCTTTGGGCATCTTGTGAGCCTGAGGAAGGAACTCAAGTTCTCAGCTCTTAATTACCTCTGGCTGTGCTGCAGCAGCAATGCGAGAGGGACTGTCCCTGGAAAAGTGTTGAGGGTGTGAAATAACATCAGGGGGTAGGCGGGGAGGGAAGCCACCGGCCCCAGAGAGACCCGGGGACAGGCGAAGAGGGGGAGGGCAGGAGACCAGACAACACCACAGAGACGGGGGGGGGGGGGGGGGGGGGGGCGGGGGGGGGGGGGAAAAAAAAGAGGGGGGGGGGGGGGGGGGGGGGGGGGGGGGGGCGGCCAAAGCGGGAGGAAAGAGAACAAAAGGCAGGAGGAGAGGAAGTAGGGAAAAGTCGGGACAAGGAAGGAGAAAGTTTGAGAAAGGGACTGAGCGAGCGAAGACGGTAAAAGAAAAGAGCAGACCGAGGAAGATACTGAACTGAGACAACTAGGAGAATTCGAGAAAGAAAAGGCAATAAAAGGGAGCGAAGATGGAGAAAGGAGCGGGGTGAAAGGAGGGAAGGGGGAGAGAGGAAGCCATCGGGGAGAGCACAGAGACTGGGGCAAGCCGAGAGGCGGCGAGGGGCCCCGGGAGGCCACGCGTCACCTGCGTGGCGCCCCCCGCGCCGTGGTGCGGCCCTGCTCGCAGCGCCCGTGCGCCGCGGCTCGCCCAGCCTCGCAGGATTGGCTCCCGCCTCCCATTCATGTAACCTGCGTGTGCGCGTGAGTGTGTGTGTGTCTCTCTCGCTCGCCCTCTCTGTCTGTGTGTAAGAGAGCGAGGGTGGGGGACGGAGGCAGGCAGGCGAGCAGGCAGGGAGGGGAAGAAGAGGAGGGAAGCTATTAAACACACACACTCACACACACGCGCGCGCACACACCCGCCCCAACCCCCCCAGAAGCCTCGGGATTGCAGCTGTTTCATGTGGGGCAGCAGTGCTGGCAGGGACGCCGGCCGGGAGCGGCCGGGAGCGGGAGCCGGGCGTGCGCGCGCGGCTGGAGGCTCGCTGGGGCTCCGCTCCCCTCGGGAGCTATTGTTGGTCTCGCTGGAGCTGAGCGCAGAGCCGGGACCCGCTCCTTCCTGGGCGCCCTGCTCCGGCTCGCGGAGCCGAGGAGCCGCGCCGCCGAGCGCCAGAGGAGCCACCCGCGCGGCGCCGAGCCTCCCTGCCGCCCTCCTCCCCGCTTCCCCGGCGGTGGCAGCCTGCAGCCACGGTAAGGCGGCGCGCTCCGCTCTACGGAAAAGCGCCTCGGGGACCGCGGCGGCATCTCGCCGGCTCCCTCGCCCCTCTTTGCTCGTTGGCCGTGGCGGGGTCGGGGCGGCTTGCACGGACGCCCAGCGTTCCAGGAGACGCTCTCCTCCCTCGGCCCGCACTGACGGAGGAAGGGAGGGAGGCTGGGCGGGAGGCTGCCGGCGAGGCGAGCCAGTGAGGAGCCCGAGCCTCGGTCGCCGCAGCCCCCGGAGCCCGCCGCGGACTAGTCTGAGAGCGAAGGTTAGGGGAGAGTGGGGAGGTGGGCGCGGGTCCGGGACTCGGGACTGCGGGTGGGAGGGAGGCGGCGCGCCCGGGTTCGTCTTCCTCGCGGGGATCCCCTTCCCCGCCCCAGCCCCAGAGTCCGCAGCCCCTCTGCAGACCAGCCTGCCCCTGGGCCCCGGCGGTCGCTGGAAGAGCCTGGAAGGCGGCGCCCGGCTCTGGCCCCTGCAGCCCGTCCTGCGGGGCGAGCACCGGCTGCAGCGGCCCCGCGTGCGCCACGGTTGGAGCGGAGGAACGCGAGAGCGACCCCAGCCCCGCGCCCTCTGCAGCCCGCGCGGCGCTCGCCTCTCCTCGCCCGCCGCCCTGCAGCGGTGCTGACGTTCCCTTCCCAGCGAGTGGAGGCTGCAGCCGCGCGGGTGGACGCTCAGAGCGCTTCTGGGTGTGAGTGTGAGTGTGTGCGTGTGTGTATGTGTGTGTGACTACTCGCACCGTGGTTTGGAGAAATTTGCTCTGGGTTGAAATGTGATCACCGACCTCCGTCTTTTTCCTCGCGTTTTAAAAAATGCAGTCTTTTTTGAAGGAAGCAGACGTGAAGGTGGTATCGGAGTGTGTGTGTGTGCATGTGTGTGTGTACGCGCAACCAGGGAATACACAGCTAACTACTGGGGGCGAGGGAAGGTTCAACTGGTGAGTCCTCCTTGGCTGAGCGGTAGGGTGGGCTTCGCTGGCCGTTGCCCGCCCCTTCTTGGCCCTGTCCCCGCCTAGGCGAGGTTGGAAAGTACTGGAAATTCAACTGCGTGGTCTCTAACTTTGGAAGTTGGCTCCCCTTTCAGGGCGACACGTTAAGGCGATTTGTGCACCTTGGTCCATGTGGACGAGGGTATTATTACTCGGTTGGGTAATAGGAGCCCTCTTTAGAACCGCGCCAACCCCCCCGCCCCTGTCTCTATCCCCCTCCCACCCCCCAGGCCTAGCGAGGTTTGTAGAGATGCAGTTATCCGTAAGACACCAATGCAGCGAAAGGGGCGCATTGAGGCAGCTTGGGTTTTGGTAGATCCTGCCTGAACCCTTGGTATTTGACAAATCCACGAGATCGCCTTGCTGCTTTGTGGAAGGCGGCAGCGGGGCACGCTCGGGATTCGAGCGCGGGGGCGAGAAGGTGCCCAAGTGCTGAGCTGTGCGTTGGTGCACGCAAGATCTGCCGTACGGCATCGCGGGCAATTATATAAACTGGCTCAGTGATTACCCAGAACCGTGATGTGAGCACCCGGTTCGCGAAAGACAAGCCTGAAAGTTTGCCTGCTTGGGGAATGTAAGTACCGGGGCGCACCCATCCCGAGACTGGAGGGCAGGGAGACGCCTGGCACCACGGCCCCCAATTCCATGGTCGGCGTTGGGTGCTGATGCTACTGTCTCCAAAGAACCGGTTATCGAGACAGGAATTGGGTAGAGACTTTGGGATTGATCAAAGAGAAAAAGCCGGTCAGAACTCAGGGTTCATGGAGTCCCCAGAGCCCGAGCCTGTCTCGGGGGTGTTGGGAGGCCTTGCAGGGGATGCTCTTTCAGGAAACTAACTTTGCATACTGGGGAACCGCTAAGCCTCTCTTCTCTGCCTCTCAGATCTCCTCCAACCCATCTTTCACACCCAGTGCCCTTCACGTGTTTAGAAACCTGCCTGCGCTGTCTGGTCCACCTTGGAGATGCCAAGCATGCCAGCCATCCAGGCCTACTCTGGCGGGGGGTTAGGAGGGAGAGGGCTGGCCTCTGTCAGGGTTGGCCACCATTAGGTACCCATTCCTGGTTTCCAGGGCTAGCCGGGAGCTAATGGGGTAGGATGGGGATAAGCGCAGAGTATGGCTTCCGCCTCCTTGCTTCTCTCCTACGCGGAGCGCAGTTTGCTTCTGTTGCGTTTATTCTCTCCCTGCTTCCCATAGCTGCCGCAGCCTGTAGCATGTTGATGGTCTTTGATAGAGAAACCACAGTAGTGGAGTGCTTTTAAATCTTTTTTTCGCCTGTAGAGGGATAAACCACCCCAGACCTGACAGAGGCGTGCGGAACGCTGAAGTCTGAGGCACAGTGGCCCCGAACTCCCTCTCCCCCTCCCCCCGCAGGCAGGAGGTGGTGGTGTGCTTGGGTGGAGGGGAGGGTTTTGTTTTTGCCACATTCCACGGTCCCGAAACCCCGCATCCCCTCCCCCTGAAATCCCGAGTCTGTCTGAGTATGTTCCGCGCTGTAAAATAAATCCGCCCTTCGCAGACCTGTGGGGCCGTTCGGATTTCCTGCTGCTGCCGTGATCCTTAACAATGCGATTACAAAGCTCGTGCTCGGCTGGGGAAAATCGCCAGGTGCCCGCCGGCCGCGCCTTGACCTTGCTGAAGGCGCCTTTAACCCGGCTGCCTGAGAGGCTCCGGGGCGGCCGCGAGGGTCCGGTAAGGAGGAGGGCGCCCCGGAGGGGCTGTGCTTGCTCCGGACAGGGAATCCGGTCGCGGCGGGGCGGCCGCGGGGAGGGGACGGGGCTCGGTGGCAACCTGTTTCCCGGCGCCCTCCCGCTCCACGGCCTCCGCGCCGGCCGGGCGCCGCCGTCCTCTCCACGGGCCTCTCTCCACCCCCCACCCCCCCGGCGTCCCGGGTCGGGGGCGCGGGCCGAGGCCCCCTCGCGCTCTCCGCCGTCTGCTGTGCCCCCGGCTTCCGGCTCCTCGGCCGGCCGAGCCGCGCCGCAGTCCGCACTAGCCGGGCCGCCGGGTGGGCGGGGCCTGCACGGGAAACCCGAGCCCCGACCGCCGCGTTCCGGCGGGGTGCTAGCCCAGGAGCCGCGCCGCTGGGTCGGTCCGGCCGCGCTGCTCTCTCCCCGCCTGCCCCCATCCTCCGCCCCGCGGCGCGCTCCGGGCGCTCCGCCGTTAGCTCTGCCCCGGAGCTCTCCTCGCCAAAGTTAGGAGGGATGTTTTCACAGGTGGTGGTGGAAGCAAGTTTGTGTGTGCGTGTGTGTGTGTGTGTGTGTGAGAGAGAGAGAGAGAGAGAGAGAAAGAGAGAGAGAGAGAGCGAGCGAGCCTGGAAGGGGGGTGTGCGGCGAGGCCAGCCATCGCGCAAAAATGGGATTCCCCTCTTTGTAGGCGTTATAAGAGAATGATGAGAAAGAATCTGTTTTCTCTGGTGATGATGGGCGTCCTTCCGCCTAGTGGAATTGGACAAGGCTGAGCTGATTTCCCGGGGCGAACGAGCGTCGCCTCTCAGCGGTTCCCTGCGTGCAGTAGGTCCTTGTGAACGTCGCGGAAGTGAACGCCCCCAGGTTCTCCCAGCAAACTTAGGACGGAGATGTTCCTATAGCGTTACGGGGCTAATTCAGGGAAGGTTTTATTCCCAGCATGTGTCTTTAAGTGAGCGGGGGCAGAGAGCAGGTTGGCGTGTGAATTCACCGTCTTCTGAGGGTAGGGAAGTTGTCAGGAATGGGAAGGTTAGGTTTTTGAGATTTCTTGGTTTCATCTGCCAGCTCCCTGTTGTCATCAAGGCCTCTTTTTGGGGATGGGGGTAGAATGGAGCCAGTAAAATCCAATAAACCACCCTAATGGACTTTGGGGGGAAATAGGGTCAGCCTTGCTCACTGCGGGGCTGGGGTGGGGGAGAGGGGCGGTGGAACCAATGTTCAGCCTAAAGAAGAATCATCAGAGGGCAGTTCTACAGCGAAGGGAATAATCTGGAATATGAGGTAGTGAGCTCCCCACTGAACAGGTGTTGCCGTGGGAGACTGGGTATTATAGTACTGGACAATTTGGATCTCCAATAGATCTGACTCTCTGTGGCATAATCTGTTTAACCGCCTCTGGTTTTGTGGGAGTAAATTGGTGGGATGTGACTTTAACTCCTTTATTTACTGGGTGGAAATCCTGGCGATGTGGCCTGAGTTACCTTTGGAACTTCAGTTTGCTCTCCTATAAATGGGAAGATATTCTCTAGTTTACAACAAAGTAAGGATTAATGTCACAAAACCTCACAGATGATCATTCCCTTACACTTCCTTCATCCCTTTCCAACACGGTGCATTTGTTGGGTGGGGGTTGGGCAGGAAAATCAACATCCCCAAAAGAACCAGCAACATTGCATCCGTGGTCTATTTAAAAACAGCTCAAGTGCTTGAAACAAAAATATCTTCTCTTTTCTTAGAAAAGTCATTTCCAGTTTTGTTAGAATTTCTCCCTCATTGAGTCCTTTTTTATGACAGAATTACATTCCTGTGCAGATTGGCATGTTACATAACCCGATATTTCCAGATCAAGAGTTAAAAATATGGGAAAGAGGGTGATTAGGAATTTAAGATAAAGATTGTTGGACAATACAAGCGTTACACTCTTTAACTCAGAGGGGTTGAAGAAAATGAGATTGATTGTCACCTGGTGTAAATCCTCACCTGGGTACTCAGCCTCCCCTGTCCAGTCCCAATAAGCGGCTACCCTGCCTGGACCTCAAGCTGGCCACTGTTCTTTCCCAATACATTCTCCCACATCCATAAATCTCAAAAGGGAAACAAAAGAACAATGGGATTTAAATCACTGCCTTGCAGATTTGATTCCAAGAGCCTAGCAGGGTAAATCAACGTCAATTCTAGATCCGAGAGACCGATTTTTACCTGCCTTCTTACGTGGTTTATCAGCCTGGCTTACTGTAGCTGAAAGCTGAATCACTCTGTCATTGCTCTGCACTGACAGACTGCTATGGGGGCCACTTGGAAAGTAACACGTGCCCCGGTTTCCAGGGAGTCCAGCATATATAGATCTCTGAACACATAGTTTTCCACAAGAAAAGCTTCTAATGAAATAGTGTAAATGTAGATGCTTTATTCCTCTGTATTTATTACTTTGCCACAGTTTTTTTTAAACTTTTATTGTGTTTATTCTAATTATCAAAGTATCTGTGTTCACTGCAGCAAGGTAAGACAATAGAGAAAAAGCAGAAGGAAAATAAGTTTCACCACATTTTGAGTCGTAACGTGGGACTTTATGCATGTAAAAAAATGAGATCAGAGTCGTAATTATGTATTTTCATTTAATGATAGATCTTGCCGTGTTATAATATTTCTCCCTCTGGCAACATGTTTAATAACTGCATAGAACCTCAGTGTTTTAATATGCCATCATTTATTTAACCAGTACTGAAATTTTGACTTGTTTATTTTTAGTTTTTTTTTTTTAATTAAAACAAAGCTGCAGTAGCCATCCTTGTGCACGCTGTGTAATTTTTGTATTCCTTAAGACAAATTCCTAGAAAGTAGGATTGCAGGGTCACAGGCATAGGCCATGCTAATACTTCTCTCACTCATGAGAAGCAGTAGACTACACTGTGATTTCTACTTCATCTTTTAAGCCAGAATATGGCTGTTTACTTTGCAGTCCCTTCTAGACTTGGGAGCCTGGGTAGCAGAGGGAGGTAGGGGTGACAATCAGACCTCAAGCAGGGGATTTGCATTTGAGCTGTTCTGCTGAAGTGATAGGCAAATCCTTTTTCAAGAACATTTTTCTTCCCTGGCTGTTTACGAATCATCACTTTCTGTAGCGCTTCAGCCAGCAATGGAGTTGAAATATGTAAATATGTTCCTCTGTATTGTAGGTGGGGCTGGCTCCACAGTGAATGACAAACAGTTCCTCAGAGAAGTGTGTGTGTCTAGCATTTGCTCAGACGATGGATTCCATCCTTCCCTGCCCTTCCCCCTTCCCTTTTCCTTTGGCTCAGAGGCCTTGGAATGGCTGCCTAGGAAATCTGACAAAGGAAACAATTGGGACTACCCACAGCAAGCTTATCCCCATCCGCTGCAGGGCATTTTGCTGGAAAACCCGCCCAGCTGTGTCTCTGCAGGGTGCCTGGGCACAGTAAAAAATTAAATTAACATGCCTACATGCTGTTTCCTAAGTGGGGGTAGTTGGGTATCTCTTCCCATCCTGGTATGGGCCAGTTCAGTGAGAGGGTGTATTTGTCAGTCTTGCTGTCACGTGTCAAATTTCTGTGACCCAGAAAAGATTTGTTCCCTGTGGTTAGATGACTCGTCATCTGACAAAGAATTCAGTGGAGCCACTGGGGGAAAACCCAGTCCTCCCATTTCCAAGGTGTCCCCGTACCCAGCAGGAGACATCAGGAGCCCCTTTAGATCAGAGAAAGGTCACCTCGGCCTTGTTGCATGGTGTGGTCACCATGTGGGAAACCCAGTGCACGGGTCGCAGACTCGGAATCTGACAAGTGTTTAGATGCTGCCTTTGATACTGACGCTTCTCCAGTTTCACTAGGGAAGGCAGTGGGACGGTTTTGTCCTTTGTCATGTTCTGAACATCAAATCGGGGCCTTTCTTTCATTTGGAAAACAAAAAGGACGCAGGACAGAAACGTAGCAGGATCTCAAAAGCTGTTATTCAGTGCCCCCTCCTCCCTATCTCCTTGAGTCCTGCATGGCTTTGTGGATGGTAGCCTTATTGCTCCCAGTGGCAATGACCATCAGATACAATTGATAAATCATTATAACCCTCAAGCACATTAGATTTTAAGAATGTTTTCTTTTCAAGAGCTGAATTTCTTGCTGTGGAATGATTGTTGATTCAAAAAATCGGGTCTTTGAACCCCTTGAAAGTCAAGCAAAAGAGTTGCAGCTAACACATTATGGCTTAGGGTAAAACACTTGCCCATACTTGGAACCAGTTTCCCTTTCTATAAAATTAGGTTGGGAGAGGAGAGTGGATTTGATGTTTTGTGAGGTCGTACTTCTCAAACTTTTAATATGCACATACATCACCCAAGAGTCTTGTTAAAGTGTAGGTTCTGATTCAGTACATCTGAAGAGGGGCCTGAGTCTGCATTACTGGTAAGCTCCAAGATGATGCCATGAGGCTTGTCCCTGGTCCAAACTTTTAGTAGCCAGGTTTCAAGCTACTTCCTACTCTGACATTATTTCAGAAAGTAATAATAATGACCACCAGACATCAAGAGGAGCTCTCATATTTATAGATGGCACTATAAAGGGATGTGTCCTTTCTTTCCTTTTGGGTTTTGAGAATTGGCATCTTTTAGCAGACAGAGTAGGGAGGGACATAGTTCTCTTATCTTGTGGTTGAAGGTGGTGGAAGAATGGGGCAAGTGTCAAACAAACACATATTGAGTGCTTTCTGTGTGTTAAGTAGCTACTATTACCTCCGTGTTCTAGATGAGGAAACTGGGACTCAGTAAGGCAAACCATTTGCCCAAGGTCACATACCTAGGACTAGCATTTGATCATAGGCCTCTCGGGCTCCAAAACCCTTGTTTCTTCTAGAATAGCAACTTTGTAACTTTTTGGAATGCCATGTAATTAAAACTGAGTGCTTAGCAAAGTGTTTCTCTTTAGAGGTCCTTTTACTGGGTCTACTTTGAGAGTGGATGAAGACATTTAAAAATTTGTTTCATTATCATGCAAGCAATGAAAGTGCTTAAGAGCTTAAAAGCAATTTGTTCAAGTTGGTTAAATATCCGCCCTCCCCAATCTTGTTTGTATTATTAATTTACTCATCAAACTGTGACATCAAAACCATTGTGAAAGTACATTTCAGTCTCTTCTGATTGGTGGAATGTTGTAGATGGAAGGAGTTTGTATTGATGAGGTCCACAGCGGAAGGATCTAGTTCAGAGGGAGTCAGAAAAACCAGCTCTTTACTGAATAAACTCAGCCCTCCTTTGGCCTTTGGGTGGGAATTGGTCGTTTAAACGTTTTATTAATGTGCAATTATTCTGAGAACCAGTCAGCAATGCACCTCTTTGCAAACATTAATTAGCTGATCTTCACATCACCCCCACATGGCAGATAAATAGCATTAAGCCTGCGTTTGAGAGAACAAATGGACACATGGAGATGAGGATGGAGGAGGCAAACTTTTGCCTTGCAGGAAGTATGGTAGAGGGAGGCAGAATTAAGAGATTACTTGAGTTTGTCACTTAATAAATATTTATTGGGTGATGCACTAGATATTCGAGAGCTGCACTGTGCAGTGAGTGCAGTAGTCACTAGTCACAATTTAAATTAAATTTAATTAAAATTAAATAAAATTAATAATTCATTTCCTCAGTCACACTAGCCAAATTCCCAGTGCTCAGGAGAGGATAGTGGCTATCATATCAGACAATGCAGATACAGAACATTTCTATCACTGCAGAAAGTTCTATTGCAGAGTGTTGGTCCAGTCGCTCAGGATAATGAAAGACTAATGTAAAGATATCTGCCCATGTAGAACTCTCATGTAAAATTCCCTAAAACAAGAGCTGACATGAGGCTGAGTACTGCGTACTCCAGTAGTGGTTAGGGACCTGGCTTCTGGAGCTGAGCTTCTTCAGTTCAAATCCTGGCTGAACCACGGACTGGTTGTATGACTCTAGGTAGGTTATCAAACACTCTGTGTCTCTTTGCAAACTCATGCTACTATTTTTCACCTCTCTTATTAGCCAAGATTATTTCTAAGACAGTGCTGGATTCTGGGGAGGGTGCTGGGAGACAGGTACTCTCCTTTGCTGCTGGTGGAAATGCAAATTAATACACCCTTTTAGGAAAGCAATTTGGCAATAACTGTCAGTAGTCCTAGAAACACTTGTTCCCTTTAGCTCAGTATTCCAATTCTAGGAATCTAGCCAAAGAAAATAATCAAAGATGGGCAGAAAAGATGTCAGAATAAAAATGTTCATTGCCTTGTTATTTATAATAGTGAAAAAAAAAAAAAAGATGAACAATCGGATCGGACAAGTAAAGTATGGCAGCCAAACAGGGGGATATTATATAAAGATTAAATGTCATTTTCAAACATCTGTTTTTGTGACATAGGAAAATGCCACAATAAAATTGTTTTAAAAAAATAATGCTATACTATTAAATCCAAAGTATGTTTTCCAAAGCAGACATTCGTTGAAGCAGGACTAAAAAGAAACAAAGTATTAAAAGTAGTAGCCTGTGAATTAATAGTATTTTTGATTGTTTTGAGACAATTGTTTTAGCTATTTCCTCTAAAGTTTTGTGTTTTATTTTCTTTTACCTATTTTTTTAACTGAACTAACCTAAGAAGTTTGGCAACTGGGTGCACTCAGGCCCTGTCCTCTGTCTGCTATGTTGTGTGGTCAGAGACTCCCAGCTGCTCTTAATCTGCCTTTTATAGCAATTTTGGAATGTCTAGTTTATCCAGTTGTGTTTGTCTACCTTCAAGGCCAGGACGTATTTCTGCCCAACCTTAATTCCTCTTTGTGGCCGGTTAAGTCCATTTGTACGTGCACTCTGAGGTTCTTCAGACTGAGTGGCATGGAGTCTTGGGAAGAACATCAGCTTTGAAGCCTGCAAGAACTAGGTTTAGACCCTGACCCTCACCTCCTCACCATATGACCTTGAGCAACCCTTCTGTGCCTCAGTGTTCTCCTCTATAAAATCGGGAAAGTGATAGATCTCATCTCATATCACATGGCGATGAGGATTAAGTGTTCACTTCCGTAGAACATCTGGCACATACAGGTAAATAAAGAGGCAAATGGCTTCAGGGCCTGGCACGCAGGGCTATCTAGAACATAAGCTAATGTATTCCCCAGGACACTGGTGAAATCGGCAAGAATCCCCACTTTCCAGATGAAGGAGTGGGGCCTCTGGTGGTTGCGTGACACCGCCCCTGTCACATGGGCTTGTGAATGACAGAGCGGGAGTGGACTGAGTCTGGCGGCCTCGGAAGCTCGTGCCTTCTTTGGTGCGGGCTCACCAGCTCCCTTCCTGGTTTCCCTGGATGCACTTTGTCCTAATGCTATGTAAACCCTTCAACATTTCCCAGCCATGCACTCATCCCTTTCAAGGAATAAGTAAGACAGACATTCCTTTTCTGTAGGTTGAATGATTATAACAAAAACTCGCTTGACTAAAAATGTAGCCCTGAGCTGCCAAGTAACAGAGGCTGGGATGCTGGTCCTAGAACCATTTCCTGGGAAGTCTGCAGGGGCCTTGGCCCTGTGACTTTTGGCCACCAAAGATCTGCCACACTTCACTTCTTGGTAGCTTGAAAGAGGTACCAAATTTGTGGACATCCCCAGCTCCCAGTTTTAAGACTTTGTGGGACCTTGGGCAAGTTACTTCACATCTCCATGAGTTAGATCCCGTATCCATAAAATGGGGATAATAGTAAGTGTTTATTAGGGTTGGCGGCAGGATTGTCATAAAAGAATGTGAGTTTTGTGAGACCTTGTCATTGTTGAATCAGCATCATTATTTCCAGGGCCTTTAAAGTAACTTATTTGGGGACAGCTAAGTCATGAGTTGCTTTTTCTCCACCAGGGATGGTTCCCCCATATACTTGGAGTAAGTGCTTCCCAAGGCCATGTAAGGCAGAGGAAAATGCCCAACAGACTTGGGCTTGAATTCTCTGCTTTGTCATCTGGTAGCTGTATGAATTCAAGCGAGTTAATTAGGTTCTCTTAGCTTCCATCCATTTATAAAATGGAAAGCCGAAGTATTGACCTCAAAGAGTTGGTGTGGGTTTGTGAAGTAACTTGCACAGTGCTTACTTAACAGGCAGGGTCTTCTGTGTGAATGTAGCTCTTGGCTTTGCTGTTTTTCCTGTGACCTCCGCACCCACTCAGCTCCTGGTCCTCTTGATTCTTGCTTCTGGAGCCTTGATTGCACTGTTTACACGGGTCAATGGCAGACAGAGCTATGGTGGAGGGGGCTACTGGGAGGATCTGAAGGAGCCTATTTATTATGGTTTTTGCAGTCAGACTCTGAGAGGACCTCTGGCATCCCTGCCGTTTGAAAAAATGGAGGGGCCTATAGAAGTGGAAAAACCAAAATGCTCTAGATTTAGACCAGCAGATCCTGGTTCTGATTCCAGCTCTGTCCCTTTGCCACTCGGCACCAGATTGGCATAATGATTCTTTATCTTCTTCTCTGAGCTACTGTCTCCTGCTAGATTTTGAGTTCCAGCTCAGTGCCCAATACTGTGGATTCCAACCCTGGTTATGCATCAGGATCACCTGGGAGCTCTTACCCAACACCAGTGCCCCAGCCCCACCCCAGAGTGCTCTATAACAGCTGTGGCTGGGACCCAGGTGATGCCAAGTTGCAGCCAGGATTGAGAAATGGTGAATAAAGTAGAGCCTCATTAAATGTTCCTTCCCTCCCTTCTTCAAAGCATGAAGGGATCCCATATTGAGTAATTTATGTATGAGGAGGGTGACCTAATTTATTTGAGCCATGGGACTACAGATATAGTAATCAAAGCTTCTTTCTCATCGCCTCCCTGCCTCCTGGCAAACTGGGGCATCTGGGTCAGAAAAGTGTGGCCTTCTCACTCAGCCTTTTTCCTCATTTCAACACAGTTGCATCCCGAGTGCTGAAAAGGCCTCGCTAGCCTTTGCCTAGAGATACTGTGATATTCCTTTGACCTGGTTTTACTCCTTTTATGTATACTTCTGGGCAGAGGCCCTGTTAACCATTCATGCACAACCTGCACTCAGGATTCCTGGGGTAGAAGAGGGAGTACCTGGTCTCTGCTCCCTATGAAAGGGGATCATGTGGTAGCTCTCCAGGATTGGTGTCAGACTTGACATTGCCCAAAGGCCTGCAAGCTCTGCACTTCTGGATGGTTTGGGTGATTTTACATCTTTTAGATAATTAATATTTGCTTGAGAAATCCTATTCAGTTGGCTGATTGTCTCTTCTCTTCTTTTTTTTTTTTTTTTAAGATCACTTCAAATCCACCTCAAAGTAAGAAAAAGTGTTGTGTTCTGGAGAGGGCTTTGAAACTCAATGTAGATATAGGCGCTGCCTGGGGACTTGTTAAAATGCAGGTTCTGCTTCAGCGGGGGGGGGGGGGGGGGGGGGGGGGGGGGGGG
>NW_022589739.1:18872224-18909069 GCF_004348235.1 Phoca vitulina | reverse complement strand
CTGGGATTCTGCATTTCTAACAAGCTCCCAGGAGATGCTGATGCTACTGATTCAAGTCCCACAGGTTCGAAAACCTAGATCTTTCTCCCTGCTTTCGCTTTCTCTTCCTTCTCATCTCTCCAAGTATAGGAGTAGCAGATGTGAAGTGCCATAGAGCAGTGGAGTCCGTCGGTTTTGTGCACCTCTTTGTCAGTGTTGTTTTGTGGTGGCCTCATTGGTGGCAGATGCAGTGTGACAGTAGACATATGAAACAGTGATCATTCTCATGGTGCCACAGAAAGTTTCCAGTTCCAGGTATTCAGTTGTATTCTCCAGGCGTCTTTCTACATTCTTGCCAACACTTGTCGTTTCTTGTGCTTTTGATTTGGCCATTCTGACCGGGGTGAGGTGGTATCTCATCATGGTTTTGATTTGCATTTCCCTGATGATGAGTGATGTGGAGCATCTTTTCATGTGTCTGTTGGCCATGTGTATGTCTTCTTTGGAGGAATGTCTATTTATGTCTTCTGCCCCAATTGGATTATTTGTTCTTTTGGTGTTGAGTTGTATATGTTCTTTATATATTTTGGATACTAACTCTTTATCAGATATGTCATTTACAAATGTCTTCTCCCATTCAGTAGGTTGTATTTTAGTTTCGTTGATGGGTTCCTTTGCTGTGCAGAAGCTTTTTATTTTGATATAGTCCCAATAGTTTATTTTTGCTTTTGTTTCCCTTGCCTCAGGGGACCTATCTAGAAAAAATTATTATGGCCGATGTCAGAGAAATGACTGCTTGTGCTCTCTTCTGGGATTTTTGGTTTCAGGTCTCACAAGTAGGTCCTTAACCCAATTTGAGTTTATTTTTTGTGTGTGGTGTAAGGAAATAGTCCAGTTTCACTCTTTTGCATGTTGCTGTCCAGTTTTCCCAACACCATTTGTTGAAGGGCCTCTCTGTTTCCCCATTGCATATTCTTGCCTCCTCCAGGCTTCTTTCATATTCTCAAACTCATTAAACCTTGTGGCACATTATAGAATAGGGAGCAATTTTTATTACTAGAATAAGTATTACATTCAAAATTTTATAACATTTATCATGTTTTTATTTAATGTGTTTTTTCTGATTGTACCAATAATACATGTAAACAATAGAAAATTTAGAAAACCTAAGATAACCCAGAGAACAAGTGAAAACAACCCATAATCCTGTCACAGAGAGGCAATTCCTTCTAACACTTTGGTTTTCTCTCCATTATTGTTTCTATGTCCAGCCCTACTCTCCCCCCTCCCTCATCCCCCTCCCCGGGCCAGTGTGTGTGGAAATGCGCCCTAGGGTGCGATGGTCACTGGGGTTGACCCAGACCTCATTTTGCTTCCTGGATCGGTGATGGTATTTCTGTTTTTAAGGAAAGAGGGAAAGAGAGCAGAGGGTTTCAAGTATCTCCTATACTTGAGGCTCATAATCACACTGTGCCCAGAGCCCCACCACTGTGGGCCGTCTGCACTTCACAGCCCCAGCGGCCCCATCTCTCCCCTGGATGGGTGCGGTTGTGGCCCTCAGTGCACTCTCTGCTTCTGCCCCGCCCCCTCGCAGTTTATTCTCAACACAGGGGCCGGAGTGATTCTCTTAAGACCAGCGTCAGAACATGTCGCCTCTCAGTTCAGAACTCTGTCATGGCCCCTCATGTGTCTCGGAGTAAAGGTCGTAGTCCTTACATGACCTGTAAAGGCCTCCTTCGATGCCAGGTCTCTCCTACATCTCTGACCTCACCTCCTGTGCTTTGTTGAAACGTGTCAGGCCCAGACCTGCCTCAAGGTTGTTCCCTCTGCCTGGAATATTCTTCCCCTGGACATGTACATGACTTGGTACCTCCAAGTCCTTCCACCAATATCACCTTCTCAACAAGGCCCACCCTGACCATCCTGTTGCATTGGTGACCCCCCCCTTCCTGCCCCCAGTGTTCTAGACCTCTCTTACCCTGCTGTATCTTTTCTTCTTTCAGTGGGCTTTCATACTCTGTTTTGTGATTTTAACAAGATGACACTGGCTGCCTTGTTAAGAATAATCTGAGTAGAGGGTGGGATGGGGAGGTGGGAGGGCGGGTCAGGAGCAGAGCGTGCTATCTGATTTTCTTCCGTATTATACTCATTATGGCGAAAATGAAGGCTACTCGGATGAGAACAAGCAGCGGCTACAAGGGAGTCAGCCACCATCACTTGCCTTTGGTGAGACTTAGAATCAGGCAGAGTGATGGGAAAAGCTTCATAGTGGAAAAAAAAAAAGCAAGCCTTTGGGCAGCTTGGATTGGAGGCTGTTGGCAGTGGAACCTGGAGGCGATCTAACTAGAAGCTGGGAGCTATATGTGATTAGTTTGGTATGCGTATTTTGCTCGTTCTCAGTGGTCCTGAGTGGGGTTAAATTTTAAAACGCGGGGGCAAAAATGTAAAAAGCTGGCAGGTTGTTGATCAAGTCCTGACCGTTTGGGACTGGCTGCTGCTGAGGTTGGGGGTTAGAGTTGTGTTTTCATATCTGGTCTGGCCATTGTCTATCTGTTTAATCTCTCATGACTATTGTAAATCTCCACTGGGCAACGATCTTTGCCTTTTGCTCACGGAGGTGACTCCAGGGCCTAGAATGGTATTTGCCAACAAGAGGCTCTCATTCTCTGTTGAATAGCGTGCGTTTGGCCTACATTACTTCATTTAGTCCTTAAAACCGGTCTATTGTGTGGCAGGAATGAGATGTGCACCACCTTCAGATGTCTGTTTCAGCTAAAACTTTTCATAGAAGATGTTTAGCCTCTCCTGACACCCACCTGCACTGATGAATTATGCCTTGAAGGAAGAATTAATTTGGGTTCCTAGAAGGAGAATTTGCCTTCATAACCTACCCCTGAAGGTGGGACATAGGGTGGGAAATTCATTCTGCACCGGAGTTTGGGTGATGGTCTCAGGCATCAAAGCAGGTTTCTGAGGCCCCCACATTCAGGCGTGTGTGTGTGTGTGTGTGTGTGTGTGTGTGTACATGTGTGCATTTACAGTACATTCTTGGAACTTTTCAAGTTAAACTGTTGCCATGGTAACTCTCATGGTTGTCATTTCTTGATTTGTTGTTGTCACCCTTCTCTGTTTCCCATCTTCTTAATAATCAGGGAATTAAATTCACTTGTTCAGAAGTGGACCTCAGAGACAGGCAGGCAGAGGCCAAAGAGAGGATGTGATGTGGGGAAGGCCAGCAGGTGTCACAGAGCTCACACCAGAAGGGGAGCCAGGTGTCTGTAAACAGACCCTGCCAGCTAAGTAGGCCATTTGATCCCAACCATGTACTGAGCTCCCTACTGTGTGCTGAACTTAGCCACTCTGCCAGGCCGACTTGTGATGCTCCATCACCAACTAACTATGTGAACAGCAGAGGCAGGATTTGAATCGGGATCTTCCTGGCTCTAAGTCTGTGTTTTTCTGTTTCACCATTCCAGGAGTCAGGAAAACATGACCAGGACTTTGGGGTAGTCTCTTAGATGCTAACCACAGTCTTTCCCCAAGGGCTCCAGAGGCTGAGGTTGGCTGGGGGAGGGGCTGGAGAGCTGGCTTCAGTTCAGCATCAGGAAGAATATTCTCCCAAGTACTATACTGCCTGTGAAGGGAGTGAGCCCCCCATCATGGGAGGTGTGCAAGCAGGGGCTGTTAGAGTATTGAGGAGGTAAGAAGTTGGACTCACTGTCCTCTTTAAAGATTCAGTTACAGAATGGCTGGCTCCCTTGGGTGGGGCTGCTCATCTAGATCCTTGGCACCATTATTAAGTATACCGATGAATCAGTCAATAAGAGCTTGCTGAGTGAGCTCTGCCCCAGAGTAGGTATCATTCAGGACAGAAGGGCAGGAGAGTCCACTCAGACCTCAAGGTACTTAGGATACGGTTAAGAGTATTACCAGACATGCATTTAAGACTGACCTACAGTTGTGGCTGGACCATCTCTAGACATCGTCAGCTTTGGCACCATTGACTAGATAATTGTTGCGGGGGGCTGTCCTTGCTTGAGACCCTGGCTGGCTTGTGTGACCTTTGGCAGATTAAACAAGCCCTAAGTCTCGGTTCCTTCCTCTTCAATGCAGAGTAACAATACCTGCTTTCCCGGTGAAGTGGAGTAATATTCACTGAACTTCTAGCACAGAGCCAAGCACCAAGTAGACACGTCTGAGAAAGAACTCTCACACCCAGGTTGACTGGGGGAGGCAAGGGAAGCTTCAAAAAGAAAGAAGTGTTTGGCGTCGGACTTGAAGGCTGAGACTGTGTTTTCTGAAAGGACAAGAAATGTGACCTTCCTCTACCCTTCCAGGCTTCCTCGCCCTTGCTGAGCACTCCCTCTTCTAGAAGGGGGGCCAAAGAAGCTCTCTGAGACCCTGGGCTCCTAGAAGCAGTAGGTTTGATTCTGGCCTCCCACTTAATTGTCCCTGTACCTCCTGTTCCAGGCACGTGCGTAAACTTGCCCCTGTACCTGGAGCAGGCCAACAGCAGGCCCTCTTTCGCTGTCTTGTTAAGTAGGACTTGGAAACTGGTTTCCCTGCAGCTCCCTTGCAAGAAAAAAATGCACCGAGTAAGCATTCAGATCTGGCTTGGACATGACAGGAGCTACAAATGCAGCTGAATATTTCATGAAGACCTTTTCGTACCACATGCTCTGCTTTTATGGAGGGCGAAGCGGAGAGAGCACAGGCTTGGGAGTCAGACCATCTCGGCCTGAGCCCTGACTCCTCGGTGGAACTTTGCGGGGGATGTCTCTTAACTTCCCAGGGCCTTGGTTTCCTCATCTGTGAAATGGAGAGGCTTGCAACTAACTTGGGGTTTGTTGTGAGGGCTGTAGAAGGTAATAGAGGTAAAGCACGTGGCAGGGGGGCCTGGCACATAAGCTTAGTAAATATTAGCTCTCTAGTTGGATTCTTCCTGCTCTTTTCCCAGAATTTGTGCTTTTAGGGATAGCATAGTCCTTCTGGGTGACACAGGCCAATGGTATGGGCCTCCTAGGGGGATTGATTGGGCTCAGGGCAGCCTACCAGCCTGCGCCTTTGAACCTAAGCTTTGGGATCTGGTCCAGCATCCTTGAAGAGCTCACCAGTTGGTCCCCGTCAGAAGGCAGGATGTAGAGAATTCTCTCTGCTCCAGTAGCCCAGCTGAGCATACTGTCAATTCAAAAATAAACCAGTCTATCCAAAGGCGGGTTTAAAATATAGAGGTGACAAGCAAATCCCTGCCTTGCCTTTGTACAAAGATGAATAATTAGAAGAGCCAAAACAGAAGCCTGATGAGGTTCCCCTGCCCCAGGCCCGGCCCCAGCCTCAGTCCAGGCCCTCGCTCCTCCTGTTCCTACCAGGGAGCCAAGGTTGCTGTAATGAAAACAAGAGGAGTGTGGTGTTTTGTAACTATTTTTATGCCTACATCAGACTTGATGTTAGTGCTCCTGAATTATTGAACATTTTTCTTTCTCAGCTGGCCTCTCCAGCAAGTTTCTCTCTTGGGGCAGAGGGAGTTGTTATGGCGGAAAGAGTAGAGGCAGATAAACATTGGCTGTAGGACCCCTGCTTTCCTTGCAGGGGAATGACGTTATTAGGTGTCCTCTTGTGAACTAGGGGCCTCCTAGTAAACTGAGGTGGCAGGTGTTCTGGTCTCTGTTTAGCAGACAGAAAATGGAGGCTCAGAGAGGTTAAGTAGCTTGCCTAAGACCACACAGCAGAAGTGAGGGAGTCCGCATTCAAACCCAGGTCTTTCTGACTCTGCAGCTGGCGCTGCTTCTCCTGAGGTAGGCTCTTTCCTCTACTATCCTTTACCTCGTGTGCGCGCGCACGTGTGTGTGTGTGTGTGTGTGTAGCCTAACTCCACCTGCTAGCCTTCCAGACACAGTATCAGAACACCTCCAAACCACGTGTATGGGGGGGGGGGGGGAAAGGAAGTGGGAAGAAGGATCTCAGAGGCGGAGAGATGAGAAGCAGGGGGAAGGAATCTCTCGGTCCAACTGCTGTATATTGGAATAATGGGAAAACTGTTGCTGCTTTTAGTAAGAGGGCCTTTGAGTGCACTTTGCAGGCCCAGAGGCATTTTGACACTGCTCTGTCAGCACCACCTGTGGGGGGAGAGCCCCTTCCTCACAGTCCAGCCATTTCTTTAAAGTGGTATCTGCACTTTGGGCCTCTTTGAAGGAGGTGATGATTGGCAGCTCTAAACCACCCTGGACAACGGGAGGGAATGAACTAGACTCTTATCATCTGCCTCTCATAATTAAAGTCCATCATAGACTTTTAATGGATATTTTGAATGCGACATCCAGGCTTGAAAGGAATCCTGCTGTAGATTGGGATCAAGTCTCCCTACAGAGGCAGTGTCTCACTGATACCTGTTTTATTTCAGAGCCGGGGAAGATCACACATTTTCCATATTCTGTTCCTTTAGCGCCTATTTAATTATTGGTGACCTCAAGATGACTCGCTTCCAAGCATTTTAAACTCCTCATTCTACCTTGGTGAAAACCCTGGTGGAATTATCATATGAACTCTCTGGGAGATAGGCTTCTGAAAATCAGCCGGGGACACTTATTTCAAAAGTGCCCATCGTTATGGTATCGATAAAATGCACTGGAATAAAGCAGTTGTTAGTAATGTTAATAACAGCTGTATTTTGATAGCAATGCGCTTTATGACTATATCAAGTGATATCATAGTCCGTTAAATAAAGTAATATTTGACACAGGCAAATTCCTCGGTATTAAATCCCAGATAGCTGTAGGAAATACTGGGCCTCCTTCACATATATATGTATTAAAGCAGCCCTGCCATGTTTTTTTTAGATGGCTCTATTTATGAAAACTTGCAGGCTAGGTAATGAAAAGACATTCCAAGAAGGCTTCTTATGGGAAATAATTTGATGTAAAGTTTTATGAGTATTTAAAAAAATGACCAGGGTGTTTTCAAACGTCTCAGCTTGTGATTTTGTGATGAGGAGAGAGGACGGGGAGTCACATTTTAAAGATGCTAACCGTGTGCCAGAAGCTTCTACGCATGCCTCGTCTCACCTAAGGCACGCACAAGCTCTCTGGAAGTAGACACTATCAGCCCACTTTTTACTTAGGCAACACTGAGGCTCTGGAAGGTTAAGTAACATCCTTAACGGCAACACTGCTGGTAGAATTAGTGTTGAATCTGGATTTATCTGACTCTGGAGTGCATGCTGTTACCTCTGCCCCATATTGGCTCCTAGAACTGGGTTTCAAGCAGTTTTTTTCCCCCCATATTGCATAGGTATGTGTGGGTCTCAGGGCATATGGGGGGCATAATAGCTTTATTTTTCCCATGGGAAAGAAGAACCACAAAAAAACCTGGTTTGTGTCCAAATAAGTTTGAGAAATGCCAAATTGGACAAGTTAAATGTGTTCTTGCACTGCGGGAATTCTCAGAGCCTTTCCTAATGCCAGTGTGAATCTCCAAGACAGATAAATAGCACACATGAGTTCCCAAACTTCCAGCATGAGAGTTAAAAAAAAAAAAAAAATGTTTGCAGAACATCTATGAGCGGCGTTGCTTCAAAAACTCTTGAAGTGCTGACTGCATGGGTTACCAAATGGGCAGGGTTATGATCACTGTCCCCGTCCTAGAGGGGTGGTCAAAGCAGAAGACTCTGCCTGGGCTCTGACTGCTAAACTTCTTGGGTATTCTGAGTATCTCGGTTATCCTTTTGAGGTATTAGTCACTCAGATACCTGGAATGGCTCTCTGTTCCAGCCTTTCCCAACCTATTTTATTGGAAACATCAAAGAATTTAAATACAAAGAATAACGATTTAACATTTTCTTGTATGTTAAGTCATCAGGAGGGAGAAACCTTTACCTTGCATTGTGAGAAGGATTTGCATTGTTGAAAGAGCTAAAAGACAAAGATAAGCTTTTAAAATCATATATGGAACAAAGAGAACACAGTGGGTTGGAATCAAAATATTTAAATCTGTCTTACTCCATTAAGGGAACTAAAAAAAATGGTTTCTCATATTTTTTTCTCTCTCTGCTTCTCTCTCTCTCATGCGGGTGCACGTGCTCACGTGCGCACACACACATTATCACTCAAGAGGTCTCATACGCTGAACTCCCACACCTTGGATCTGGAAGGAAACTGAAGGATAATTTGGCTCACTCGTGTGGCTGGAGAAACTGAGGACTCAGAGAAGGAAGGGCCTTACCTCAACCCACAAAACTAGTTATCTCATGGGCCATCAGGCCGAGGCGTGGAGACAGGGACAGCGTCTAACATGTTTTGAAGCCCTACTGTGTGGCAGAGCCTAATCTCTTCACCTCCTCACAGCCAACCCAGGAGAGGGGTGTTATCTTGGCTACCATTTGAGGAGATGGAATTGGGACATGTTCAGCGACACAGCCCATGGCCAGTAACCGGCCATACTGTGGAATTTAAACCCACTGCAAAATCCATAGCACATCCCAAGCCCAGAACTGCTTGTCTTTTAATGAGGCGGGAGGGATCCCATCTATCCTGCGCGGTAGTTGCTGTGGATGCCGTTCTGAACATGGAGGAAGGGAGCAGAATGCGTACCTGTGGGCGTGAGCCGCTCGGCTTCCTCGTTCCCGACTGCTCAGGTGGTTTATAAGCATTGGGGTGAGTCACAGAGCAGACAAAGGCCACTGACTCAGCACAGAGAGGGAGGTGCCCTTGGTTCTTAATTCCACATCGCCGTGGCTTGCCAGGGTGGTTTCGGATTCTTTAAAAAGCCAGGTGGGTTTTTAGCTCCTCAACTGATTTAGATGTGACTTTGTCCTGAAGGCAGGGGAATGACTCAGCTGCCATCCATGGGCTTCCTTCCATCCTGTGCTTCACACCTTTATAAGCTAAGCCTATTGTAATTATGGCCTGGAATATAAACAACCCAGTGAGTTTGGCTTCCTTCTAGGTGGGACCTAGAGAGGCTACATGTTTACTCAGGGGATGTACCATTGCTAGACACTTCTTTGGGACTCCTTTTTGGGAATTGGGGAATTCAGTCATTCATCACAGAGTTTTTCAATTAATATTTGTCAAGAATGTTCAATAGGCCCCGCACTGTGGTGGGCCAGGTCAGGGGACATGACAACCCCAGCCTTCAGGAGGTTGCCGTGTGTTGGAAGACACAGCTGTGTGAAGGAGTGACTAAAGAGGTGTGTGAATGTGGAGGGAGGCATCCAAGAGGGTCAAGCCCCCTCTGTGTGGGAAGGTGTCACTGGGGAGGTGGGGCTTGCACTGTGTTGAAGGATGATCAGTGTTAATCAGGGTAACAGTTGAGAACTTCCAAGTGGAGGAAACTGCATCTACAGTTACATAGGAACATGGGAAATCAAGTTATTTCAGTTGGACTCGAGCAGAGGACGTTATATTGGGCAATGAACGGTATGAGGGAGAATAGACTGGGAACGGTTCCTAAGAGGCAGTGTTGACCTTCAGAGCGAGCTCGTAAGCCACATGGTCGGCTGTGTCTCATCAGGTGGAAGTAGCATCTTGCAACCTCATGTTCTCCATGTTCCCCATATTGCAGTGCCAGTGTCTTTTGCTTATTTAGGGAAATCACCTTGCACCTTAAAGAAGCAGATTTACCACCATTGAAAAGACTTCTCCTAAGAGATATTCTAGACTGATATTTTTCAACAGAAGTTTCTGCAGTGATGGAAATGTCCTATATGTGTGCTTTCCAATATAGTAGCCATTAATTTCATGCTGCTGTTGGGTCCTTAAAATGTGGATAGAATAGAATTTTCAATTTTATTTCTGTTTTATTATGCTCTTTATATTATTGTATTATTTAATATGCATAAGTATTTACCATATTTATATGTTTGCTTTTTTGAAAAAAGATTTTATTTATTTTAGAGGGAGCACGTGCGAACAGGGAGGGGGCAGAGGGAGAGGGAGAGAATCTCAAGCCGACTCCCCGCTGAGTGCGGAGCCTGATGCGGGGCTTGATCTCACGATCCTGAGATCATCACCTGAGCTGAAATCAAGAGTCAGATGCTTCACCGATGGAGCCACCCAGGCACCCTTATATGTTCGCTTTCTATTGGGCAGTGCTGGCTGAGTGGGAGAAAACAGATGAGCCCGTTGCTGCTGCAGACATTGTAGGAGATATGTACGGGGGAGGCACCCTAGCCAGGGAGAGTGTGGGAAAGGGGTGGCCATATCTGCCTGGGGGCCAACAGAGTACGGGTGTGGAGAGAAGAGACCTTCTTCTTAATGGACTCTGAGAGTTGAGGAATTTTCCAAGTGGGTGTGGGGAGGGGGTGTGTAGAGACTCCCCAGGCAGAGGAGAGGGCACGAGAAAAAGGACAGAAGCTCTGGAAAAGGATATCCACCAGGGAAGTGGGGCAGGATGAGGTGGCCTCAGGAAGAAGGAGGGCCACTGGGAGCTTGGACTTTATTCTGATGGTGCAAGGCAGCTCTATATAGATGATGTCACATTGTGAGGATCAGCAGGAGAGTCGAGCATCATCCAGGATGGCGGGAGGCATGAATACTGTTCTTGGAAGGGCTGCATAATTCTGTAGTCATGCAACTTAAACACCATAGTTCAAAGCCAAGATTTTAAATCAAAATGCAGACTTCAAATTTCTTCTACTTAGAGCTTTCCTCCTTATATTGTCATGTTTACGGCCACTCTTGTGTTTGGTGTTTCCTGCATGTAAGTACGGACCCCAGCACCCCAGCGCTAGAAGGCCCATTAGGGAACAGCCCTACAGGAACCACTGATAGCCCAGACAGGCTGCTGGCCTGCTCATGACTGCTCAGCTTTCCCTTGCACCTGGATGCCAGAATTTAATCCCTGGGCTAGAGAAAACTCCAGACACGCTTCCAACGCTTATATAAGAGTCAACATCTGGAAATACACTTGCCTTTGAAGAGCAAAAATCAAGTTCTTTTAAAAGGTTTCTTCAGCACAGCATAAATGTTGACATTCTTGTGCCAGCCTTTGGGTTTGAGGCTCTCAGTTAACTGCTTTCCAGATATCTGTTTTGCTTTTAATGTTATGCAGTATTGATATATTGATCAGGGCCTCAGCCACGGAGTATCTTGGCTAAACTGTCCCATGTCCCTAGCAAATAAGAATGACTGTGTGAGTGGCAAGAAAGCGTCAATGTTGCATTTGTGTGCAGTGTCTGTCTTTTTGTTGTTGTTGTTGCTGCTGCGGTTTGGTTACGCTCCAGAGCCCTGCGAGTGCCTCGGGTATAAAATGCAAGCCTTGCTCAGGAGCAGTGTCGGTGGCAGGCACACCCATACCTCCCAGGGGATGGAACAGAGGCCTAGACTGGGACCTGGCTCTACCACTAACCAGCTGTGACATGGGGCACACCCCCTGACCTCACGGAGTCTCTGGGTCCCATCTGTAGAACTGGATCTTGATGCCATCCTCATTAGGTTCCTATGAAGGTGGCAGGATGTGGATACAAAATTCACAGCATCCTATCTGTCACAGAAGAGGGCAACCATTTAATAAATGGTAACTGGCACTATTTTATGAAATTTTCATGTCATTGTTAAAGATATAAAGAAAAAATAAGCAACAAAAGGATGCTTGACATCATTAGTCATCAGGGAAATAAAAATTAAAACCACAGTAAGAGGGGCGCCTGGGTGGCTCAGTCAGTTAAGCGTCTGCCTTCGGCACAGGTCATGATCCTAGGGTCCTGGGATCGAGTCCCGGGTCAGGCTCTTTGCTCAGCAGGGAGTCTGCTTTTCCCTCTCCCGCTGCCCCTCCTCCCCTGCTCATTCTCTCTCTTTCCCCACCCCCACTCTCTCTCTCTCTCAAATAAATAAAATCTTAATAAAAAGAAAAAAAACACAGTGAGATATGCCTTCAAACACACTTGAGTGCCTGAAAATGAAAAGACTGATCATATTGAGTGTTGGTGAGGATATGAGGCGGCAGAAATATAAAATGGTACTACTTCTTTGGAGCACAGTTTGGCAGCTTCTCAAAAAGTTAAATACACGCCTGGATTATGACCCACCCATTCTACTCCTAGGTACTTATCCCAGAGAAATGAAAGCATGTTTACATATAAAGCCCTGTACAAGAATGGTCACAAAGGCTTCACTGGTAATAGCCCAATGCTGTAAATGACCCAAATGCCTATCAACAGGTGAATGGGTAAACGAAACGTGGTGTATCCATACAATTGACCACTACCTAGCAATAAAAAAGGAAAGGATTCTTGGTAAACCCAACAACATGTATCAGTCTCCGAATAATTATACTGAGTGGAAGAAGCCCGACAAAAAAAAGAATATGTGCCATATGATTCCCTTTACATAAAATTCGAGGACAATGCCAAGTAATTTATTGTGACAGAAAGCAGGGAAGTGGCTGCCTGCAGAGGTGAGAGAGGAGGAGAGTATGGGGAAGTTTGAGGGGATCATGGATCTGTTCACTGTCTTGATTGTAGGGATAGTCTTGCTGTTGTATGCTGATGATCCGAACTCATCAAGTTGTACAACTTAGACATGTACAGTTTTGTACATCAATTATAGCTCAATAAGGTGTTTTTTTTAAGTTAATGTCCACTACAAGAAAAAACACATAGCATACTCATTAACAGGCGTTTGTTTACTAGATGTTGAGTTAGCTCCAGATGTTACCATGGCGAATAGAGTTTTAGACTCCCTGCTCTACCACTCACTGTGGCACCTTGAGCAAGTTACTTAACTTCTCTGAGCTACAGTTTTCCATATGATGAAGCTACATCCCTCCCATGCTGTGGTACACACAGACCCTTAGCGTGGAGTCTAACACATTGTGGGTGCCCCAAATTGCTCTTTATAATGATAGTACTATTTGTTATGTAGAATTTTAGGTACCCCAAACCAACTACAAGCAGATGAAAATCCCCGTGAACCAACCTGAATGAAAACTGAAATGCTCTGCACTTCTCGGGGCATAGAAATGAGCGCTTCCAATGTGCTCTAGAACAGTCTGTTCCCTTTGGTGGATTAGGCATGCTTTAATTTCACAGATACTGGTTCCATTCAACAAACATTCTTTGAGGATTGGGAGAGCTTCCCAAAGGAAATGACAAAGCCTAGAGTCTTAGAATCGGATGACACAGGAACAGGCTTTTTCCAAGTCGTTGTTACAAGGACGACCATTGAGGCTGGTGAAGGAAGGCACCTTGTCCAAGGTCATAAAGTGGTAGGGTCAGGAGTGAGCCAGTTCTGCTGGCCTCCCAGCTAGCATGCTTGCCTGTGCACCACGTGTCACGCCCTCTAAGCCAGAGAGCATTTCCCCAGTGGCAAGGTCAGCTGAGGCTGTGTCTAAATGATCAGAATTAGCGGATTCTGAAAGAGGAAGTTTTCTGCCCAAGTCTTAAGAGTCAGGGAGCTCAGTGGGCAGTGGGCCAAGGCTTTGGCATTCTTTGTCCATGACCCCGGCAGGACTCTGGTTGGGTTCCATCTCTCTACTCAGAGCCTTCGTCTCTGTTGTGTGTTTCAGATCCATTTATGTAAGATTGCTTTGGGAATGCCTGTTAAAAAAAAATCGAAAAGCCAGTTGTGTTTTTATTGCTTTGGCCATATCATGTAGGGCTAAATGAGTTATATCTATTTCCAGTGGCGAGCAGCTTGGAAAAGTAAATTCTTGGAGGCCCAATTCCAGAGGATTGACACAAGAACCTTTAGACAGAGCATGGTTACCTCTTCCTGCATTCCATGCTCGGCATCGCTTACTTGTGAACACAGGCGGTAACAAGAAACATTCAGAGGGCATCTTGGCAGCCATTCTTGCTCCTGGTCCTGGTCTAGCCCTGTGGGATTGCAAGGCAGGATTATTATACTCTTGGGTGACAGTAAGGAAAGTGAGGACTCTGAGAAGTTCAGTGGCTCCTCAAGATCACCAGTTCCTGTGCAGCAGGTGTGGGGCCCATGTCTCCCAGCGTGGATCCTGGCTCTCTGCTGGGCCAGGTCAGCTATTGTGGGATTTCTCTTAGGGCTTTGAGCTCAAAGGAAATGCCTCCCCGTGAGTGTGTCCCGCGTGTGTGTATGTATGCGTGTGTTCACGTGTGTGCCTGGGTGGCTGGGGTGCAGGGCAGGGCCAAGGGATTTTTTTTTTCCCCTCTGAAAGCAAAGTCAAGTTGAATTTTGAAATATGGATTTAAATTATATGTATCTTGTGTTTCTGTACCTCTTTTTTTTTCAGTTCCCAATATAGGATGCATGAATAAGCTCTATATAGAGCCATAGGAATTGATCTTTCTTTTTCTTAAAATATTTGCCATAGAAGCTTCATCCTCCTCTGTGTGTGTGTGTGTGTGTGTGTGTGTGTGTGTGTGTAGATATCTATTTTTCTCCATTTTTTTGCAGACATGATTTTTTGGGTAAATACTTCAGCTTGCCTCTTCTAAAAATAAGGACTTTCTTCTACATGACCATGATATGCTATTTATACCTAAGAAAATTAATAATAATTTACAGTTGTCATTGTCCAAAAATGTCTTCATGGCTTTTTTTTTTTTGCCTCAACTAGGATCCAAACAAAATTTATGCATTACATTTGGTTTATATGTTGAACCAACATTCTTAATAAGCAGTCTTCATGAGCTGGAATTATCTCCAAATTAGAGTAAAAAGCCCTCTGCAGCTGAGGCAGCTGTTCAGGACTGGCCCTGAAGGTCTCCTGGGAATATCTGTGCACCAGGTCTGCTGACCAATCAGAGGGAGGAGCTCGAATCACTGTCAGGATGGAGATCTCAGGGAGGCAGGGAAAGGCAGAGTGATCTAGCTTCCTGTCAGCAAGGCTCTGGATTCCACGGCTGCTGGAGCCAGAGCCACCTGGATCCGTGGCCAGCTACTCAGGAAGCAGGGAGCTGTCGAAGGCATTATAAGCAGCCTGGAGTGTGAGCCCACGACAGCTGGCCTTGGGAACAGGGGACAGTTGCCAGGGAGTTTGGGAACCCTCTGTAAAATAGGACCAGATTTGGAACATAAGAGGCCTGAAATGTGTTTTTGCTCTGATTTCTTTTTGTGCTTCTCATTCCTTTTTTTTTTTTTTGGTTATCTACCTTTGAAAATGAACATGTCCTTGCAGGCATCTAGAGATTTTTTTTTTCTGTAGACATTCAGTGGCTGTATGTTATTATAACATGGTTAAGACAGTATAGCTGATACTTCACTAAGGCACCCACCGCTGATCCCTCTAGCCCTCCACCCTTGCCTTCGTCACGGGGTGACCCTGACCCATGTCCCCATCCCCCTCTGGACTGAATGCTGCCTAAGTTGCATCTCAGGGCTGATACAGTGCCTGGCTGTATCCAGAGAAGGTGCTCACCAAATAGAGCACAGTGACCCAGAGTTAGAATTCCCGCAATCAGCCAAACAATATGGGAACACAGAAGAATAAATGAGCAAAGGGATACATGCTTGAAAACACGACAATTACGTATGTTTTCCAGAAGGTTAGTACTAGGGAGTTATTGGGAGATGTGGTAAGTATTTATTTATTTGATAAATACTTAAGTGCTTACACAACAGCACCGTCTTAAGTGCTTTAAAAATAACTCATTTCATTTTCTTACAACCCTCTGAGGTAAGGACTGTTATTTTTCCTACCTTATGTTTGAGGAAGCTGAAGCCTAGAAAGGTTAAAGGATTTGTCCAAGGTCACGTGGCTAGCAAGCAGAGCCAGGACTTGACCCCAGGTAGTCTGATCCTGAGTCCCCTCTGTGCTACTTCATGATGTGTTGAGTGGGGTTGGGTGTCCCAGGATCAGGGAAATCACTCCAGTAACCCAAAGCTGCCTACCAGGGACGGCAGGAAGGCTGTCAAGGCTAGATAGCAGAGGGCCTGTCTCCTAGCTTGGCCGTCTTGAAGGAGCAAGACACCTTTGCCACTCGTGGGGCCTGATGCTTTACACCCTGTTGGGTGTCCTCGCGGGGCAGGACGTCAGTGAGCGGGGCTGCATTTTTTGAGAGTGCTGCTGGACTTGACTAACTGGCTCTAAGTTGCTAATGGAGTTGGGAAGACTATGTCCTCTTGCGGTGTTTAGGAGGTCTGTCAGAGTGGCCGTGCCAGTCCCCCTGTCCCTCCTCGTGACCCAGCCTGGTCACGGGGCTGAGCCGCCGGCGGGCCAAGTCAGGGGACCTCTGCTGTGCCATGCTGCAGCCAAACAGAGGTGCTGCTCCTCGGGGCGCCCCTGCAAAGCCGGGGCCCGGGGGCACTGGGTTCCCACTGTCATGGAATTCCCTCTGGAAGGTGAACGTTTGTCTTTTGGGGGTTTGAATGGCTGCAGAGCTGACACAAGACCATCAGAGGAGTAGCTTTCCAGAGGTGGAAGGGAATGAAAACATTGCATCACCTCCTGTTGAGGCTTTGATCGCTCCTGTTGAACAAGTCGGCCCTGAGCCTTACAGCAGTGCCTGGGGATGAGATGAAGAAAGCCTCAGGGAGCTTGCCGCAGAGTGGATGCTCTTCCTTCCTGCCTTTTGTGAAAAGAGGAATGGAGAGGCCGAGGGCTACTGCAGAAAGCCCTGGGAAAGCCGCCACCAACGAGGGAGAAGCAGGGCTCCCCGAAGCCGACCCAGGAGGGACGGTGTCTTTTCAGGACACACCCAGATTCGATTCTTGGTTTCACTACTTACTCACTCTGCGGTGGAGAGCAAATGGCTGAATCCCTCTGGGCCTCAGTTTCCTTAGCTGAAAATGGGCTAACAGTACCTACCTCAAAGGGCTTGCCCAGGCCAGTGTCCAGGGCACCGCATCGCATTTCAGGGAACAAAAGTAAGAGGGGGCCATTCTGCACAGGAATCAGGGTCCTCAGCAGGCCCTTAGGGCATTCCTGCGTCACAGCCTTGCAGCCTCTGGAGTTCTCTAGGAGCCTGACGAAGGCAGTGGGGCCCAGAAAGGAGGGAGGGCTGAGGAGTCAGGCAGGCTCTGCGTCCTCCTAGCACTCAGGCTTTGTGCAATCATCTACCATCTCTGGGCCTCGCTTTCCCTGACTGTGAAATGGCCAACTGGCTTCTATGGTCAGGACCTACCTGGAAGTGCTTACTGTGTGGAGGTAGGACATAGAAAACAATTGGAATATGAATGTTGACAGCGTAATGTAGGGACTCCACCCACTAGCATGCACGTGCGTGTGAGCGTGCATGTGTGCGTGCATGCAAAGGGACAGGGTTGATTAGCAAGGGAGCGGGGGACAGAGGCGCAAGGCTTGGAGAGAGGTGCTCCAAGTCTCCCTTCTCCCTACGGAGTGTAGGACCTACCCTGGAGACTGAGACAGAAGAAACGAGGAAGAAACAGGATGAAAGGAACTCACACTGACTAAAGGCCTGCCATGGTCCAGGCACTTTACATCTCTAAGCTTACAGCCTTTGCTGTACACCCATTAGGCAGGCAGTACTCTTTCCTGTTTTCAGATGGTCTCAAGGAGGATCAGAGAAGGCAAATAATTTGCCCAAAGTCACACAGCTCTCTGAATTCCAGATCCCTTTCCATGAAACCTCTCTGCCTGTTCATGGTTATGCATTAGGATAGGTCTCTATTTTGGGAAAAAAAGGGAGTTGATACCAAGAGGTGAGAGTGTAACCCATTTATATAAACTGTTCTAGGAGGAAGCTGTTTCCAAATGGCAAACACGGACTCATTTCACCAGTTAATATTTGTTGAGCACGGGCAGGCACAGTGCCAGGTGGTGGGGATGGAGCAGACCCAGGCCGTGTCCTGGGTAAGGAAAGTAAGATGAGAGAATGAATCCGAGGGTGGCCAGAAAGGAAATTACATAGGGTGCTATGCAAAACAAGGACCGGAGGAGTGAGGGGCACTGAGATAATGTCTTGGTTTGGGTTCTCCCCAGGCAGACCCGGAGGAAAGGATGTGTGTATAAATAGTTTATTTTCAAGGTGATTCCAGGGGGTATGACGAGGGAGCAGGGAAGGTAGACGTGGAAGGGAGGAAAGCCAATAGAGTGTGCATGACCCGGTTGCCCCTGTGGGCAGCGGGCCAGCTCCGTCCTCCGAGGACCCCCAGGGAGACACTAGAGCACTTGCTGGACCCTTGTTCCATCAGGTGGCAAGAAAGCTGGGGTATCCCTCTACCAACTTGTGCTCCTCACTGGTTGTGAATTGCTTCCAGGGATGTTAACTTCCACGGGTTTCCACCCTGCCCCACGCGTGGGTTTCCAGGGCCAGACAATTTCCAGCAAGTGCCTGACCTGAGGTGAAGGCTTCATGGTGTGGGGACTGTCCACAGAAGCTGCAGGAAGGTTGAGGGCATCTGTAGTGCCTGTTACAGATGGCGTAAGGGCAGAGGGGCGGCATCCAAGCGAGCTGAGACCCGACTGGAAGGGGATGGCTGCGGAGGAGCTAGGGTGCTTACAGCCAGGATGCTTCCTTGAGCCCTTCTTCTACACTGCTCTGTGGCAACCTGAACTTCCAGGGGCAAAGGCTCATCAGCCTAGGCCCCGCAGGTGAAGATCGCTGGCCAGCCTGGGTCTCTGCCATCCTTTCTCTCTCCTTGACCCCTCTCTCTGGGTCACACAAATAGGCTCACTCCTCTTTAGCCAGAAAACTCACAAATGGCCTTAGAAATAGACCCTCATTAGATGCTTTAGGTCCAGCTCATTCGTACCAGGATCTACCTTTCAATGCTGCAGATACTCACGGAACAGCTCAAAATGTGTCCCGGCTCTCCACCGCTCTGCCACACCGCTATATTTAGCCCCGAGGCCAATTCCCAGCCCTTAATATATTCTGCTTTTTCTGGAAGAGAAGCTCACAACAAGATTTGTCTCTGCGGCTTACTTTAAAACCAACAACAACAAACCACACACACACACACACACACACACACACACACACACAATACCCCCATAGATGACACTTTATAAATCAGGCAGAGGAAGATAAAAAGGACTACTTAATACTTCCCATTTATTCCATTCAACAGTCAAGTGCTTTACAAAGCCCATGCAATTATATTGTTATTTTATAATTATTAATCCTGCAGTGAGCTGCTCCCCCAAAAGCCCAGATGTCTGCAGGTACCTCTGGTTTTGCCTGCAAGCCAAGCCATCCATGAGTTTCTTCTGTGCCCTGTGATGCTGCCCCCGCGGATGGCGGCGCTGGGCAGGAGCGGCCTTCCCTGAGCTGCTGGTATTTGACTTGGATGCGTTTCCCAACACGTAGATCTTCCTTTCTTATCAGGCTCCGTTTTCTAACATCTTTATACATAGAAGAGACAAACATGATTATTTGGGATGAAATATCGCTATCCTCCAAAATACAGTTTTGTTCCTTTCTCTTTTGAATTGTGCGTTCTATGGAGAAGTATGCATTCTCTCTTGTTAATTGTGTATCGGTGACCCAATTTATTGCGTACCTCCTACATCCCAGGTATTTGTCAGATCCATGCACCTAATTTTATTTAATGTAGGCTTTACAATGATCGTCTCCAACCCAATAGTGATATTCTCCTTTATGGAGGAGGAGCTTCGCCTCTGTGACTTGCCCAAGGTCACACATAAAGCAAGTGGAAAAATCAGACAGGGGAAGGATTGGATTCTGACCCAAGTCTGTCTAATTTTAATGCCTATGATCCCCAAACCAGATGGTTCTCAAAGTGTGGTCTCCAGACTAGCAGCATCAGCATCACCTGAGACCTCATTAGAAATGCAGATTCCCAGAGTCCCCTCTAGACATGACCAATGGCAAATGGCAAACTCTAGGGGGTAGGGTCCCACCCTCTAGGTGATTCTGGTACAGTCCAAAGTTGGGGAAATACCGTCATCACCCATTTGTTAACTACTTATATACAATTAAACTTTGGAGGAGCTGTGAAATTTCCTCTCCTCTTTGTCAGTATAATTAAAGTGAGGAAAATTCCAACAAACATTTATTTTTTTCTCTAGTAAGAATGCCTTTCAAATTTGGAAGGCTCTAAACTCTCAGCTCTCTGGATTTGAATCTAGGTGTTAATGCTTATTAGCTATGTGATCTTGGGGAAGTAATTTAACCCCGTAAGTCTCACTTTCTGTATAGTGCAGATAATGATAATCCATTACAGGATTCTTGTGAGGATTAAGTGAGTCAGTGTCTGCAGAAGTGGTGAGCATAATGTCAAGTGTATCATAAGAATCCAATAAATATTAGCTAATTGTTAATAATTATATGATTGGTTCGCTCATGTTAGCTGTTAGTAATAGTAGCTAAATGGTGTAATGCTTTTCAAATTGCATCCTTCATTAAGGAGTTCAGCATAAGTTTTATAAAAGAGTTTTCTATGGCTGATTTGAATGATATTTTTAAACCCTGCCATTCCTTATATTTGAATCTTAGCAGTAAGTGTAGTTACCGGAGTAACTGCCTAGAAGAAACCACAAGTGCTACCTTAAAAAATCATTTATGGAAATCTGACACATAGTAGTGCTCATACATGTTTGTGGAGTAATGAATTGAATGAACGATCAAGACGTCACAGATGTGACATCTAGTCCAGACATCGCCCACACGCACTGTCAGGTTGTGGTGTGGGGGCCGGAAGCTGTCTCTTACTCTGTTACAGGCCCAGCACACAGCATAGGGTCTGGCACACAAGTAGATGGTCAATAATTACTTCCTGATTGAATTTTTTTGTTTAAAGAAATGCTTCTATCATTAATCTCTTCTATCAATAGTATGCTTTGAGATCTTGTAAACAAATATCAAAGTAAAGTATATTTTTCTCCCTAGATACTCCACTGCCCGACATTTTTTTAAAAATGAAGTTTTCAAAGAGTGATCAAATAAGACTTAGGAGCCAGGAGACCTGGATTCTTGGTTCTGTTTTGCTGCCAGGCTTAGATGTGACAAAGGCCTGTCACTTAACTCTCAGCCTCTTTTATTCGTGTGTAAGTGGAGAAGGTTGGACTAGATCAGTGTTTGCCAACAGGGACTGATACCAAATGGTGGGAGATGTGTTACCTAAGCAAAGTATTAAATAGCATTGAATCACATGGTCAAAAAGCCCTGTTTCAGTTCCTTTTCAATCTTTGTGATTTAGTCAAGAAGAGAGCCTGATTGTGCCACTAGTAGGTATTTAATATCTCCCGGACACTGCCTAATCTCCTACTTTAACAAAGCCCTGAGTTTGGATAAGGAGGTGAAAGTATGTACCTTGTTTTGTTTTCACTGTTTTTTGTATTTTAAAAGATCTATTTATTTATTTTAGAGAGCAAGCATGAGCGGGGGGCTGGGGGAGAGAGAGAAGCGGACTCCCCACTGAGCATGGAGCCCGACGTGGGGCTTGATGTCAGGACCCTGAGATCATGACATGAGCTGAAGCCAAGAGTTGGACGCTTAACTGGCTGAGCCACCCAGGCGCCTCTCATTGTTTTTATTTTTTTTAAGCTTTTTCTTCTATCCATGAAGAGATGGTGTTTTTTTTTTAACTTACCATAATGAGGTGCATGTTCCCTTTCTGAATAAATTGAATCAAGAAACAAAAAGTCAGTTGATTTTAAAAATTAGGTTACTAACAGTGCAGGTAGTTTGGAGGCATGCCAGAACTGTGAAGATGGAGCAGGAAGCTTGGAAGGGAGATGAAAGCCAACAGACCCCGGGCTTAGTAGCCAGGAGTTAATGTAGAGAGGAGGGGAACCTTCTCTTTGGTCAAGACTGCATGTCAGTGCAGTCAGGCCAGGAAGGGAGGTGGGGAGCATCAGTCCTGGCGCAGTGGTGAAGACCAGAGCCACTGGAGTGAGCCCCAACCCCACCCGGAGATTCTGGTCCCAGCTCTTGGGTGGAGCCAGGGGCGTGTATTTGTAGAAACCTCTAGAAATGATACTGTTGCCAGCCAGTGCTCTAGATGAGGACATAAGGTTCACTGCACATGTAGAATCCAAAAATCCTTAGGAAAGAACCAGAAATGCAGAGAAAGTTGACGGGCAGAAGTGTTCACCACAGCATTATTTATATGCACAGATGGCTGGAAAGCATTCACCTGCTCGACAGTAAGATAAAAGTTAGTTATGGCATCCTTGGGATAGAATATATATAGCTGTTCAAAATTATATATATGGGAGCTGGTAGAGATGTGGGAAAATATAGTACAATGCAAGGGGAAAACAACAATACATAATTGCATCTATAGCATTATTTTGACTATATAAAATGCAGAAGCAATTTGAAGTAAATATGATAGAGTGTTAATAGTGGCTATTTTTGGCTAATGTGATGATGTGTCTTTTAAAACTGCTTGTCTATATTTTGAGACTTTTCCCACAATTTTAAACACTGAATATACTCTCTCCACCCCCCCCCCCCCCCCAACATTACAGGCATCAGTGAGATGGACCTGATTAAAATCCTGGTTCTGTCCTTATTGATACATGACCTTGGATAAGTACTTAACCTTGTGAGTGTCAGTTTCCTCACCTGAAAGATGGAGAGCGTTCCTTTACTTGTGGGTTGTTATGAGCATTAAATGAGATGGTGCAGGGGAGACATGTGTGAAGGTGGCTGGCTCATAGCAGTTTCTCCATAAAGAGTGCTGGCATTATTTAACCATAGCCACACCCTGATAGCGCCCTCGTCATTGCTGTTCTTCTAATTATTACTACTGCTGGTGAATTTGGAAAGTGTAGCACCAAGCTGCAAACATTTAATTCTGAAGGTTGTCCCCTCGGCCAATTGCATAAACACACAAACATGCGCACCCTTACTGGGTGAACAAATGCGCGTGTGTGCACACGCCCAGCCCTGGGCTGAGCACGCCCTCCGTGAAGAGTCTCCGTATCCACAGCTTCGGTTACAAGAGGTCTGGCTTCAGCTAACAAACGCTTCCAGAGGCATCATCTGTCCGACACACTCTGCTCAGCACAGGGCACCTTTCCTCTCCTCACCTTTTTTTTAAAAACTAAGGTAAAATTCGCAGAACATAAAATTCACCATTAACCATTGTGAAGTGTACAACTCATTGTCATTTAGTCCATTCGCGGTGTAGTGCGACCATCCCAGCGGTCTAGTTCCAAGACCATTTCACTGCCCCGAAAGGAAACCTTGTACCCAGGAAGCGGTCATTCCTCCTTCCCTTCCCCCAGCCCCTGGCAGCCCCCAGGCCCTGTTCTGTCCCTGCTGCTGTACCTTTTGTTTTCACTGGAACCATGTGTCAGACTTGAACCTTGCCTTCTCTTGGCTGGTGCTCGCTGGTCTTTGCCCTTTGCCAGTTGGTTAAAGATCCCTATGAAATAAATGCATGAGTGGACTCAACCCCCACTTCCTTGAAACCAGACTATCCCAGTAAAGTCGTTTAAGGTACAGATTTATTTTTTCTCACAAAGGATTTGGGGCTTTTTGTGGGGGTGGGGCAGGACTTAATCCTAATGTCAGGTGATTAGTCCCCGTGAGGGCCTTTTGCTGAAGGCTTTTGCCCTCTGATAGCTGTCTCCTCTGAGGGTCAGGTCCTTCTAAGCCTTGTTAGTGCTGAGCTGGGAGATGGAGGTAGAGTACGCTGGGCTCTTGGCTGGTGAGCTGCTTCCTTGGGACTACCCTGCTGTCCGGAAACTGAGCCTGGGTTCAAATTCCGGCTCTGTCACTCTCTAGGCATCTGACCTTGGTCAAGCTAAGGCACTCTGTGAGTCCCAGTGTCTGCGTCTCTGAGGGAGCGATCACTGGGAGTTTTTTGTAGAGGATTAAATGAGAAAAGGCCTGTGGGAGGTCCCCCAGGATCTATTACCATCCTACCTTTGCTTTGCTTCTTTGGAAGTAGAGGAGTACGTTGGAAACTACCCAAGAATCTAGAATCAAACGACCCCGGGGTTTAAATTTTAGTACCACTACTTAGCAAGCATGGGCATGTGAGAATAATGGGAAAGAAGGCGAAAAGGGGGCAGCCTCACTTCAAGCCATGTTCTTGCACTGAAAGCCCTGGGATTTGGGCAAATTACTAAACCTCTGGCAACCTCCTCATCCACAGGATGGGAACAGCACAGAGTCCTTTGCAGGGCTGTTGGGGGGATAAAGTGAGATCATGCATATAGAAGTGCTGAGCGCCGTTTCTGATCCATGTGGTACCAAACGTGTATTTATTACCTTTCCCCAAGGTCATGAGCTGAAACATCCTCATGGGCCAGTCTGGCTACTAAACTTGCACGGTGGCTAGTGGATAGGGAGGACAGGTCGGGAAGGGGAGGTGCAGGCATTAGGTGGAGGCTGTGTCCGGGGCGCTGGCAATTGATTACAAGACAGTGGAACAGCATTGCAGTTCAGTTTTATTTTTCGTATGTAACCCAGCTGGTAACGATAATGGGAGGGGGGCTTGATTTCACTAGTGAGTTGCCCCACCCCCCCTTTTGACCCCTTTCTTTAGGGCAAGCCTCAGTTTCTTCATGTGCAAAATGGAAATATCAGTGCCTTCTCTGACCACCTCCCAGAGTAGCTGTAAGAACAAATAAGATTTAAAAAAATGTACACGGGAGCATTTTGTAAACTGTGAAGTGCTGTGTAAATGTAACTGATTATTATTTCATTGAAAAGACATTGTCTTGTTGGTATCGCATCAAAAACGGTGCTAGTCCTTTCATTGAGTCAAGGTGATGATAGTCTTTTGTGCCATGAACCTGCACGGGGAACTCTCAGGTTAGTAGGTCTTTTGCTTTATCCACGTGGTCTCTGAGCTGGAAAAGATGGAGCATTTCTTCACTAAAGGGCCATATCTTTTGAGTCTATTGACAGCATGTCATGTGGAACTCAAAATTGCCTTCGTGAATGCAGATAGATTGCATCTATTAGTTCCTTCTTGTCATCATGACCTGTCAGAAGGGAAAATTAAATGTGCCTACAAATATTTCAATATTTATGCTGTGTGCAAGGTTTAATATTCATCCAGAGCAGTGAGTGGAAAGAGAAATAAAATCCACATCCTTTATTTTGGGCTAGGATATTGCTCAGTTCAGCAAGAATTCTTTGAGCACCTACTGGGAGCTAGGGAGTGCACAATGTGCTGGGGTCTACAGAAGAAAGACTCTGAATTCTAACACTGACAACTCTCCATTAGCATATTCCTTCAGAAGCCTTGGGAATCAAGGTCAACCCCGGGGCAGTGATGAAATCTGCCCAGAGGTTGGGAAGAGGGAAGGAAGTGTATGGCAGACTAGAGCAGAGGTATTTGCAGTGTAATGGGAGAGAAAGAAGTGTGGGAGGGAGTACATCAGCAATCAGAAACGCACCCCTACCTGTCAGGATGTGGTATGCAGTTGTGAGCAGGACCAAGAGGTAGGAAGCAGTAGCTCCGAGTCATAAAACCCAGAAGGCATTGAACATCTGCATGGGGAAACATACGAAGGAAAATGACTCTTACCAAGTGTATTTTTTCCAGCAATGAAAAAATGGATTTACAAGCATATTGTTAACACGGGAAGGGGAGGGCTCTCCTGAAGAGGTGGATGGTGAAAATAAATTGTAAAGTATATGTCGCTAATTTAAGAGTACGTTGATAATTTAATTATCACCGATATTTGATGTTTTGAATATGCTGTTGTTGACCTTTTTCTCTATGTCACTGTAAAAAGTATGATGGTTTCATAAGTTCACTCGTGACTTCATTCCCCTAACTCTATTTTTTCCCCAGTAAGGTCCTAAATTCCTCAAGCCTGACTTCTGCCCCAGGGGATTTCAGAAACCTGACCCCCATGGTTGGCGAGGGACTGCTGTGTGTGAAATGGTAACTGCCCTCAAGGAGCTTACAATCTAGCTGGGGGTGAACGGCTTGCACATGAACGCAACTAGACTGTGAGCTTCTAGAGGGCAGGGACCTTACCCTAGTCATCTCTCTTCTCACCCTGCACACCCTCCCTGAGGGACCTCATCCATCCCATGGCGTCAACCACCACCTGTGTGCTGAGGACCCTCTAGGCCTGGATCATCTCCCGAATGCCACAGCCCGCTCTCCGACCGTCCACAGTCTTGGGACGTGGGATGCTCTCCGGGCACCGCTGACTCGACCTGCTCACCGAAGCCCAGCCTGTCCTCTCTCCTCTAGGCCAACCCTGGCCCTGGGGCTCCGGGGCTCTGTCCCCCAGATCAAAGATCCGAGGGTCACTCTAACAGACTGAGCTTGATGGAAAAATGCTTATGTCTCAATGTTAAGTAAAAAAGGAGCCTATCACATTGTTTAGACATAATGAGCTCATTGATGTTCGATACATAGACTGAAAGATAGAGAAATGCTCACATATGTGTCGGTAGTTGCCTCTAGTGGTGAGAAATGGTTGATGTTTTCTTTTCCTGGCACTGTGTGCTTTCTAAATCTCCTGCAATAGTATGTATTACTTTTATAACCAGCAAAAATGTTTACTAGAAATGCTTAAAAGGTCTCGGTTTGAGTGTCACCTTTCATGGGCAGTGTATCCCTATGTCTTTGTGTCCCCACCTGGAGTCTGAGAGTCTTATCAGTAACATCAGCACCTGTACTTTGCCTGTTGGGGGACTTGTCCACTGTGTTCTCTTTATAAGTTGGCTCCCCCCACCCCTAGACTGTGAGCCCCTTGAGGGCAGAAACCAGGGCTTATTTGTCTTGTGTTCCCAGTGCCTAGCACAAGGCTGACACAGGTAACCACTCAATACATGTTTGTTTTTTTTAAAGGGTGAAAGAGGGAGAGGAAAGGAGAAAGGAAAATTAAAAGGGAAAAGACATTGAGATTCTCATTTTTTTTATTTCCATAGATCCCTTTTATTCTCTCTCTATGACCTTTTGCTTATTTTTTGATCTATTGAACCAATGCATTTTAAAAGCAGTGGTTCAAATATTTCTCATTTTTATTAATCAAAGATGGTATCAATGCCAATCATTGCTCCCCTACAAGTCTGGCACAGGTAAACTCTATCCCAAGCCAGACTTGGGCAGAGCGCCCCCTGCCTGACACCCAGGGCATGGCATGTAGGTCTGTTGCATCCTGCAGTTGAATGTTGTGTATCTCTTTAAGTGGACAGTGGCAAACTGTAGTGTCTACAGGAGGGGGAGGCAAGGGAACAGATATAATAAGAAAACTAACAACAGCCACTTCTATTGTGTGTTTACTCTGTGCGAGGCACTGTGCTAAGCATCAACATGCATTATCCTTTTCAACCCTCAAAATAGCACTGCAAGGTAGATACTATTATTATCCCCGTTTTGTAGATGAGGAAACTGAGGCTTAATGATGAACTATGTGGGGAGCTGTGGTCTGTTGATTGCAGCCTTTGAGTCCAGTGTCGCTTTCCTCTTCTGAAGTTAGTGGGGAGTGTTGAGGGAAGAGGATGAGAGGTGCTCCGTGAACCAGAGGAGGGGCATCTGCACTTGCAGAGCCTTGTCTGGTGAGGTCCTAGAATAGCGGTGCTTAGCCTGGAGTACACAAAGCCCTTCATGAGGTCTGAGGCACCCCTGAAGTTGTAGGTGGTGGGTTCCATAGTATGTGCAGTTTTCTGGGAAATTCTTCAAAGGAGTCTGTGTGGTTAGAAAAAAATATATATATTGGTTAAGAAAACCGTGGACTGGAGAAGAGTTGTAGTGACAGAGTCTGGCTCCACGCTGGGAAGGATTTAACCATTAAGTAATTAAGTACCACCCAGCAGAGAGAGATATAGTCTTGTTGCTAAAGCATCTCTGAGAACTTGGAGAAATAATCATAGGGGGTGTGTGTGTGTGTGTGTGTGAGTGTCTAGTTGTGTGTGTCTGGGTGTTTAGAACCAACTGATTACCAAATCAATCAACAAATATTTATACAAGTAGAGACCTGATAGCTCTCTAGTTTGTCAGGGCTGTTTAAAGAAGGATTTCTGCCTTGTGTGGGAGTTAGGGCTAATGGGATAATAATAATTACCATTTATTGAGTACTGGCTGCATGCCAGGCAACTCTGCAACTCTGCTGGGCACTTTATATACACTAGTCCACTTAATCCTCACAACAACCCCAGCAAGGAAGGTTTTACAACCCATCTCCACAGAGGAGAAAGAGAGTTCGAATGTTTTACCTAAGGTCATAGTAGCTTTAATCTTGTAAGTAGAGGAGCCACGTTTGCCTCTCTTTCCAAAAAGCCGCATTTCCTCCTCTGTTTCTCTCTTTTTCTTTATGGGCAGTGTGTGTGTTTCCACCAGAAGTATGACCCATGAACTTACCAATTAATAAGCAAAAGTTACTGAAACAAGGACTTGGTGCCTACCAGTCGGGCGCTTACCCCGGGCAGCATGGTGGACAGTGTCACCACTGAGATCTCTTCTGGTTTTAAGTTCTGTTCGCAAATTTCAAAGAATCGAAGTCTTTAATTGTTCTGACAAAGCAGAGAATGTCACCCCCCAGTCCCTCCTCCCTAGTCACGGTGGCAGAGATCACAGTGTTTCTCTGCCTTCCTATGATTAATCCTTGTTCATAAGTCATTTCAAGGGAGAAGAGAGTAACCATGTAAATACGGAAACAACTACTCATTTCAGCTGATTCTCCTTCCCCAGGGAAGCATATGGAACCATAGATTTATGCTGTCTAAAACAGTTGGAACTCATGTGCCCAAAATTTTTTAAAAATTTTTAATTTTTTTAAGATTTTATTTATTTGACAGAGGGAGAAAGAGAGAGAGAGAGCACAAGCAGGGGGAGCGGCAGGCAGAGGGAGAAGCAGGCTCCCCATCAAGCAGGGAGCCCGATGCGGGGGGGGGGGGCCCGATCCCAGTTCCTGGCTGGCATCATGACCCAAACTGAAGGCAGACACTCAACAGACTGAGCCATCCAGGTGCCCTAGATTGCTAGCAAATCAGAGGAACAAATGGCCGAAGAAGTTCTGGCGGTCCTTTGGATCAGTGAGATTGGGGCAATCTTCATGCACCTGGCTGTGGAAGCCACGCAGGGCCCTTGCAGTGACATCCCACTGATGAACAGATCCTCTTCCCTCCTGATGAAGGAGGGGGGCCAGGCCTGCTGGGCCCATAGGGCACCTGTGAGGCTCCCTCCACCCCGTGGAATGAGCACACTTGCCTCTGCAAGCCGTCCTGCTCAGCCCCCCGTGCACAGGCTACAGCTGGAGCGCCTTCTCTGCGTCCCCTTGGCCAAATCCTACTTATTCCTCAAGACCTTGTGCCATCACCATCTCATTGGCAGTTCATTTCTTGTCTACCCCAGATCTGCTTTACCAGCCTCCCCTAGGGGACCCCACCTCAGTTCTAGAACCTAACACAATGGGGCTTTTATTTTTTTCAGCGCCTGTCTTTTGTCTTTTATCACAGAGCCAGGCACTCAAATATGTCTATTCAATGCAGCTGAATAAATTCTGCAGTCGCCCCAGAGCCTGTTTCATTTAAGGTCAGGTCATATTGGGTCCCTAGTGCGGGGCGCCGTTACCTGGGTAGCAAGGACAAGAAGCCCTCACGTTTGTGGAGCAGTTTATGGCTTCCAGAGTGTGTGTACATCCCTCTCCCCGCTCACTCCCCTTCACATCCCTGTCAGTGAGCAGTAGCAAGTGCTATTAATATTCTCACGATATGGATGAAAAAACAAAACTACAGGGAGATTAAACCATCAGCTCAGGGTCATGTCAGTGCAGCTGTGGCCTCCCGTCCACATCTCTGTCAGGGCCCTGAGAGGTAGGGTGATTATTGCTGACTTTCAAAAGCACCTGACCTAAGTCTCAACCCCGATGAGACGCCCCCACCCCACTTTGTCTGCTGCTTCTGAAAATTCACAGGCAAAATGGAACCTTTGCATATTGAATCCTGTTTTGAACCCCAGATGGGGGGTAAGGGTCAAGGGGGGAATGTCTTAGATTAAAGGACACATGTGGTGGGGTGCTGGAAAGCACAGGAAAGAAGGAAAAGCAGAGAACTTACAGCCATCTTGGGCCATGGTTCAGATTTTATAACTTCTGTCTGTGTGGGATTCCTTATAATTTTTCTTGTACAAGTTGGGGTAAATGTAAATAAAGATGCATATGGAAATTCATTAATTTAAAAAATAGTCTCTCTGAGCTTTAATTCTTCTTCAGTAGGAATGATAACAATAATACCTTCTGTGCCAGGTTGTCATGCCGATTTAATGAGAAACCAAATATAAATGGGCCTTGCATGGCGGCATACGGTTGGCATTTTTAAATGCTAGGCTGTTTCCCTTCTAACCCTCCGCCATGCAGCCTCCCTTTGACAGTATCTGTAGATTAATTTGCTGATGACTTTTAAGGCTCAGAAGGGAGAAAGAAAAGTCCTGTACCCCCACCCCTCCCAGGGACTGGACCATCAGAAGCTAGCCCTCTCTAAACATTTTGAGACAAGAGGCCCGTCCATTCTCAGTAGGAGTCCTGTGACCTCCAGGCCTGAAGGCTCCTCACGTCTGCCTCCGTGGCTCCCAAAGCCTCCCCGGCTGTTTGTACACTCCACTTGCTCTTCCTCTCTATCTTATTTGCAAGGGTGTCATTCCTTGTTGACGGTGAGTGGCAGTTGCCTCTGGCCTGAACAGGAGTTATCCTGATGTCAAATATTTGAGAACAGTGCATTAACTCAGGAAACGGCAGGACTGGAACATCTGTGCTGTCATCCAGTGGCCATGGGGCACAGGGTCGAGAGGGCAGGGTTTGGGGCAGTCAGACCTAGATTAGAATCCTGCCTCTTCCCCTTCCTGGCTCTTGGCTTATTCAGGTCACTCAGCTCCCCGGGCTTCTTCATTTGCAAAATGGCGATGTTTATAACAATAATACCTCTACCATAGTGCTGTTTGGAGGATGAAATAAAATTGTGCCTGAAACCCAGCAAGCACAATGCCCGGTACCTAGTAGGTAACTGTGAATCTAATGTCCTTAGCTGTGGCTAGCTGATGGCACTTGATTGCTGAACTCCTGCTTTTCCCTGAAGGTCGGCCCTTCGAGTCCTTCACTAACCCCTCAAGCCAATGCCAGGGGTTTCCTTCTCTGTACCCCATCTGTTTGCCATGTGAATAGGAAGTCCCTGCTGAAACTCCAGTGTCCTTGACTTGGCTCTGAAGCCACTTGGCACATCGTTCAGGGAAATGTCAGACAAGGAGGGAATGAGAGGCAGAGTCCCCTCTGTCAGTGATGGTGGCCCAGGCTCCCTCTCATTGCCCCTGCAGACCTAGAGAGTAGCTTTCCTTTGAATGTGCCTTCCTGGGCTTTGGTGACTCATCAGGTTACTCAAGGGGCTGTCCCTCCTCTGCCTCAGGCAGATTGGGAGTGTGAACCAGAGAGAAGAGAGGGGTGGGGAGGCCCAGCAGCGACCATGTCTGTAGGTCAGAGGGAACAGTGCATTTTAATGGGCTGGGAACCACACAAAAGGAGGGAAGGCAGATGCTTCAGCTTGGCCACCTATGGGCTATTGTGTCCCCAGCTAGTCCCCTGCCTGCCTCCCAATTAGGGCTGCAATTTGGCAGTCATTTCCTTGCTCCTGGGCAGAACAGGGCCCCTGCAAAAGTGTGAATGGCCGGGCTGCTTTGGGAGCCAGGAAGGCAGAAGTGACGAGGCCATTCAGGTCTGGGGATCACAAGGCTTCTATTGAGGACAGCCCCCTTGTCTCAACTTTTAGGCAGGGCTGGCTCCTGAGTGGCCCAATACTTGGGGGGTGCGGTTTGTATGACTCCTCTCCCCACCCCCCCCACCCAGGGGCTTGCAGTGATGGAGCAAACCAATCTATAGATACTCCTGAACAAGAACTAGATAGAAAGCATGACACAAAGAGCTAGGAGAGGCAACACACAAAAGGATGCCTGATTGGACCATACCACTGGGGAGAGTACTGAGAAAATGAGACTCACACAATCGGGAAGGTGGGTAACCTGAGGAATAGATAGGCTGGTTGAGAAAAGGTTATGGGACCAGGATTTCTTATGAGTCTTAAAAACGTGTTGGCCATGACGAAGTAAAGATGAAAAGAAAGGACAAAGGCAGGGGGAAGGTCTGAGCAAAGATACAGTCAAGAGAATAAATGCATGAGGATCTGGTGTTCATCATATACCTGCTGGGTGCTTGACTCTTGTTATGTATATAATCCTCACACCCACAGTAAAGTAGGACTAGGACCATGCCTCCATTTTGCAGATGGGCAAACTGAGGCCAAGGAGCCCTAACGAGCTGTTTAGCTGCTTAAGAGCAGGGAAAACATGTCTTATTAATCCTTGTATCCTGAGTACAGAACCCCAGAATAGGCTTCTGAGAAATATTCAGTGATGCTAAAAGGCATTCAGCATACTCAGGAATACAGCAGAGCCAGGATTCTAACTCGGGATTCCCCAAAGCCTGTGTTGCCTGTCTGTTTGCTGGAATGGGTACAAAGTGTTTGTAAATGAGGGTTGGGTGATAAGTATCAAGACAGGGATTGGAAAAATTCCAAATAAGAGGATAGGACTCCTGCTGGAGCCACTGGGAGTCATAGAAAGTTCTTGAGCTGAGGAGTGACCAGATGCCTGTGACCTTTTAGAACTTGTGTGAGTTGTCAATGTGAACTGGTGGCACACGTAGGGGTCATATTTTACCCTCTTGCTACATTTCCTCAGAGCGTGTGCATGCCACTTCCCTTCAGTACCTGTTTTTCCCGCTTGCCGTTTCTTGTTCACAGTGTCCTCTCTCTAGACTGTAAACTCTACACAGTCGGGAGGGGGGTCTGTGTGGCTCACCTCCGTCCCCTCCATGCCTGGCCCGGGATATGGTGGGTTCTCAGCTATTATGTGATGCATATGTTTTAGAAAGGGAGAGTTAGTACCAGTTCGACTCATTTCCAGAGACATCTTCCAGACAACAGTTCAGTGTGAGCACGGGATTGGAAGGCAGAAGGCTACTGGGAAAGAGACAGGAGCAGATGCAAGCATGAAGGGAGGAATTCATCCTTCTTTTTCCTCCCTGACACTTTGTTCTTCTGTTAGGGCACTTTCTGCGTGGTAGCATCACACATTACTTTCCTAGAGCTGCCATAACAAAGGACTACAAGCAGTGGGGCTCAAAACAATGAAAAGGTATTCTCTCACAGTTCTGGGGGCTAGAAGTCCAAAGTCAAGGTTTTGGCAGGGTTGGTGGTTGCCCACAGGCCGTGGCGGTCATGGCCTGTGAGTGATAACTGTGGTCTGCCTCTGTCCTCCCCAGCTGTCCTCCCCCTGCCCACCTCTGTGCCTTCACACGGCATTCTTCTCTCTGCCTGTGTCTCTTCTCCTTTATCAGGATGCCAGTCATATTGGATTACGGGCTCACCCCGAATCCATATGACCTCAGTTTAATTTACATCTTAATGACTCTGCAAAGACCCTGTTTCCCAAGAAGGTCACCAACCCAGGTCCCAGGGATTAGGACCTCAACATGTTTTTGGGGGACACAATTCAAACCCCAGTAGTTGGTTATCACATAATAGTGGTAAATAGAATAACACATTTACATGGTGTTTTACAGCTCACGAAACAGTGATTATCACATCAAATTCCCGCAAAAATCCTAAGGGCAGGTGGCATAATCAGCCCTCGTAGAGACGCCAAAACTGAGGTTCAAAAGGTGATTTGCTGAAAATCATATAGCTTGGAAGTGACAGAAGGAGCCAAAGCTGGGAAATCCAACTCAGATCAGGCCTGTTCCCTCTGTGCATCTGACCTGTGGGAGCTGCTGGGGTGTGGGGCGGCTTAGTCATCCCTCCACACGTGCCCAGAGCACTCACGGGACCCTCAGGAGAGCCCAGCTCTCTGTAAATGCCTGCTGGCTCCAACTGCATTCATTCCAGAGCTTGCTCTTGCTCTGGAGAGAGCCTTCGAGGATAGCAAACCTGATGGTTACTGAGCGTCTCAGAGAGAGTAAACCAAATTTTGGGAGAACTAGGGTTTATCGAGTCAGCGGGCATTTCTGTGGGTGAGGTGCTGATTTCACTCCAGGCTGGGGGGAGCCGGAATTGCCATTCTCATTTTCTTCCTTTCCAAGAACAAGCCTGAGGCTTCTGCCAACCTTCAGGCCTCAGAAGCTTCTTGCCCTCCTGTCTGGGCCCCCTCCCTCCTTCGGGCTCACCCTTACCCTGTTCGTCACTCCCTGACTCAGCTCCACACTGCCCAAGGCAAATCCCAGACTGCCCTGTTTCCACCACCTTCTGGAACATCCCTTCTGTCCAGCAGTTACAGACTCAGCTAGTCTCCGGTTCCCATACACATCTTGGAGTTCCCACCTCTGCTCCCGTGGGGCAGCTTTCCCCCAGCGCCCTTTATCTCGGCCTGCCTTTCTTTCATTCCCCCCTCCTTTGCCATTCTCATAATGGAGGACCTGCCAAGAGGGCTGGCACAGACCTGCCAAGAGAGGCTGGCACAGTCCTGCCATGCAGAGACTCCACAAATGGGAACCAGAAGCTGTGCTTTCACCCAGACAATGACACTCATAGCCACCGAGGACGCACACACAGCTTTGCTGACATCCACGTCAGTCTCGAACAGCATCCTGTGAAGAAGGTAGCACCAGTGTGGTGTACAGATGAGGAATGGAGGCCCACAGATGCCTGGCAGCTTCCCAGGGGCCTGAGTCTGCCTACGACCGCCGCCACCTGCCAGTCATGTCACTCTGGGCAAGCCGCTTCCTCTGTGGGCCTCGGGGCCCCTTCTCTACAAGGGGGTGACCTCTATTGCACAGGGCTCTTTGAAGCAACAGGCCCAGTGATCTCTGGAAGCGTGCTTGTTCGGCGCACAGTAGGTGCTCAGTCCATTGTAGCTAGATTTCACAGCGGAAGGAGAGGGGAACCTTGTTTCCTACAAGGAAAGGAAGCTGGGTTGTCCTGGGTGTGGAGGAAGGAAGGACAGGACTTGCCCGGCACCGGGGGTGGGTGAAAGAGTACGGGTGGAGCTAGGGTCCCCCACGGAGCCACACTGGGTGGACAGTCATGGAGCCAGCATGGATGATCACCCAGTTCTTCCTGGCTCTTCGCTCCCTAACCATGTGGGAATCACTGTCCCTTCCCAGCGTTCCAGTGCTGGGGATTCCAGATTTCATTTGGGGTGAGAAGTGAGAAAAGGGAGAACGGAAGGGCAGCCTGTGTGCTTGAAGCCACCCAGGAATCGACCCTGTTTGATGACGAGGGAGCACAAAGATCTATGCCTCATGCTCTGGGGTCTGGGAGGTGCTGCGCAGAGTGCCCTGCAGTTTGCCCTGAGGTACTCAGCAAGTGGATAGCACAGATCAGGACCCATGTTTCCCATTGCCAGCTTAGTACCCTGCACCCCTGTATGCCACGGGGATGGGGGACGTGGGGCTGGTGCCTGGACAGCACTTTAGGAAGTGGGGGCCCTGTAGGCTGATTATCCACTTCCTGGTGGTTGTTGTTGTTGTTGTTGTTGTTGTGTGTGTGTGTGTGTGTGTGTGTGTGTGTGTGTTTACCCAAACCTTTGCGATCCGGGAGCATATATAGAATCATTATATGGGGTTTTCCCTAGCAAGAAACCCAGCCATCTTGCCAGCTAATTTAGCCTGTTACTTCAGAGCCCCACGGCTATTAGCAATTTACAGAGTGGGTATCTCCCAATTAGCCTATGAAGTAATTGTTCATTTGCCTTCCTCCTTCTGCCTCCAAGTGCACCACAGGCCTCCCTCCAGCCCTGCTTCCTTCCTCACAAGCCTTCCATCCACCCCGAATTTCCCAACCAGCAAACATCTGCAGGAGAGGCTGAGACATCAGGGCTGTGAGACAGAGCTAAAGGCTCTGCTCTCCTCCACAGCCATCCTGCAGAGGGCCTGGGGCTAAGCCACCGTGAGACTGGCTGCCCTTGACCTCAGGCCTCGAGTTTTCTTTCTGAGAACAGTCTGATGGTGTCATGTTGGTTATAAGGTAGATGTTTTTTTGAACCATCCACTGCCTAAAAAGAGAAAAGCCAATTTTACTTTCTCTCTAGAAAATACCCCTTATTGATTTCTTTTTTCCAAGAGAAATAAAAAGTCATTTGGTTATGGGCAAACACCAATTTTCTGTATCTTTCAGTTGAAGGGATGAGAGGAGTGATTACAGCTGTCCCATGGAAATAATAAATGCATGTCCACAGTCTATCATCCGAAGGCCTCGGGGTCAGATGTGTTTTGGAACTTGGCATGGTTTTAGATTTTAGCAAGGAACTAGGGTGCGTCTAGTGTATATTATGTAATACCCCCGTGGAGTCCGGGGCAGTGCTCCATAATCAAACCCATTAATTTTCTGCAGTGAACTGTTCACACTAAGTGGGAGAAATAAAGACAATAAATAGCTTCACATCACTTCAGGTCAGGTTTTGTCACCAAATGAGTTATTAAAAAATGAAAAATCTTTTGGGCTGAGGATTTTTTGAGGGTCAGGATTGGTAAGAGCCTGTGGCTCTATGATAAATATTTACTACTTCACTATATAAATCCATACAGAGATGAGGATCGTCTGTGCGAGGCTGTTTAAATCAGCTTTCCGTAGTTCACGAAGATGCGAGGAACTCAGGTATGCCGCGGGCGGCGGGGGGGAGCCTCGTTCAGCTTGGCATCCTGAAGCCCGTTGAAGGCAAGGCACTGAGGCAGGACCTGCAAACTGCTGGGTGGATACACGTACCAGCAGGTTCACTGTTGCCACAAGATCTGCTGGATCCCAGGAGCTGACCTAGTCGTTAAAATTACCATAGAAAATGAAAATAACTATCAAACAATAACAACAGCTCATACTTACAGAACACTTACTATTGTCAGGCACTGTTCCAAATGTCCTACATATTTTAACTCATTGAATTCTCATGATGACACGATCAGGTATTTTTGTAAGTGACTCACCCAAGATCACACAGTTAGTCGGTGGCAGAGCAAGGCTTGGGTCTCCAGGATTTTGGCTCCTCAGGTCACTGTATATTATACTCTTGATGTCCCCTTCCTTCCTTCCTTCCTTCCTTCCTTCCTTCCTTCCTTCCTTCCTTCCT